>NW_027189128.1:4669479-4676979 GCF_040958095.1 Procambarus clarkii | reverse complement strand
CGCCTTCTCGCGAGTCAATTTCATGTTCGCCAAAAAATAGCTTAAGGTCCATACTGTAGCATGAATGTACAAAAGGGTAGAGGGAAGGGAAATGACTATGAACCGCACGGAGTACAGCATCCCTCCGCACCAAATTGAACGCATTTTTGAAATCTAGCTTGATAAGGGCCTTTTCGTCTGTGATGTTGGCGATGAAGGCTCGAGCTGCATGGGCTGCCGCCTCACACCCTTGTGGAATGCCGAACCCGAGCTGTTTTGGCTTCAGCATGTTGGCCGCTGCATCACTAACTGTTCTTGCAGCTGCCTTTGCGACGAGACGCCGGAGAGAATTGCCCACAGCTATCGGCCTGATCCCTCCATCCTTTTTCTTTAGAGCACAGAGATATGCTCCAAAAAAGATAGGTCTTTTGGTCGCTGGTATGTTGCCAGCTAGACATGTGTTGGTGAATCTGGTTAGTTCCACCAAGAGGTTCTTTGCAATGTCACCCAGTGCAGGGTTGAGCATTTGCTTGAGGTGGTTGGGTTTTAGTCCTGTGAACCCACCTGCTGATCCTGTTGGAAAGGACATGGCTGCTTTATGATTCAGCCACCCAGAGAGGTTCTGCTCCGGTAGCCCCCACTTGTACAATGTCGTCCTCACGCGGAGCCCTGGGTGGGTGTTTCTCCCTTAGGGCTTGAGCTGTTGCGGCATCTCTGTCGGCAATTGAGTCCTCACTGGTGATGACTCTTATTGCGCCAATAGTGTTTCCTTCTTCTATTCTCTTGGTGACTGATGTTCTGATTTTTGATGTCTCGGATATGGCACTGTTGCACTTCCTGCCGTGGGTGTTTCTCGCGCGAATAGGAAGGCGCACCTGGTTGTCCTCCCTGGGAAAATCATTTATAGCTTTGATGACTGAGGCAGCTAAGGTCTTGTCTCTCCTTGCAGGGGTGGCTAGACATATGTTGCCAAACATTAGGAGGTTGTGCCATGCTTGGGTCGTTCCAGGAGAGTCGTTGACCTTTCTCAGGAGGGCAGATAATTTGGCTGCTGCATGGGGGCGGGCTGCCCCCATGCACATATATGTGTGTGTGTGTGTGTATTGGGAGAGTTTTGGGGTTTGAACTCGGTCAGGCATCAAGGGCTTGTGGCAGAGGGCAATTCAACATCATTGGCTGGAAAAAAAACAGATATTAAGGTAATTTTTTTGGGGGGGGAGCAGGGATATTCCTGCGCGGGCCCTAAGCCTCTGGCTGGCCCACTAAGTGTTGCTTGTTTCTGTTTTACTTGGGAGGAGTATGAGTATTTATGACTCGTATTAAGGTAATGAGTTACAGAGTTAGTGTACATCTGTAATAGTTCACCCCATTGCCTCATTAGGACTTAATTTTATTCCTTAGTACTAAGGTTATGACTATTATTTTATTCCTTATTGTTCTCATTTTATTTACATGCTGTATTGGAAGTTCCCTGTGTCCTCAGTAACTAAAGTAAAAAATTTCTATAAATAATTCCCAAGCATTAATTGCCAAGGTTCCTACGCCCTTCGAGTTCTTAATTATTGATTTCTGTCCATTCTGGGAGATAAGTAATCCAGTCACATTCAGTTTTTACCGGAAGGTGGCGGCAGCCGTAGGTTAAGCATTATTCATTTATTAAATCCTAATCTTTTAGTTGTATCTTCCTCCCCCATTTAATATTTCAGTTTAACAGAGCTGGTGAGTTCAGTGAGGGTCAGAGTGAGCTTGCAGGCAGTGTTAAGCTGGGGTTTATTGGGAAAAATGGCGTTGTAATCAGGAGATGTTACACAACGTCGAATAGACAAACAACCAGACACAGATACTCCTACAGTTTGGTTTATGTAGCATAATACATGTAATGTGTTGCAATACAATAAGAATCTTATTTTGAGTTTATATTTCTTGTAAAAAATGCCACCATAGATATTGAACATTTATTGTTTCTTAGGTTGGGATATTTTGACAGCATTTGTGCTGTATATTGTCCTGGAGTGGTACCCAGCGTTACCTGGGTCTGTCTGTCTGTCTCCAATCTCTCCATATATCTGTTCATCCACATACCTCTCACTTTATTTATCCATCCACCCATCTCCCAATTTATTTATCCATTAATCTATACTTCTTTCCATCCATCTATCATCCATCTGTGCATCTATCCATCCATCTATCCATCATATTTTTCCCCCAGCAATCAATGCATCCATCTATCTGTTCCTCTATCTCTATCTATTCATCTATCGAACCTACTATCTATCCATCGTTTTATTTAAGTATCTATTTATCCATCTACCTACTCATATAACAATACATATATCCATCTATCTATCTTTCTCTCTGTCCATCTGTACAGCAATCCATTTGTCCATACTTCTACTCTTCTCTCTATTTGTCTATTATTATATCTATCATATATCCCTATACATATCATCCTATCCATCTATCTATCCATATATCCATCCATCTATTTATCCATCTATTTATCCATCTATTCATCCATCTATCCATTCATCTGTCTTTTTCCCTTTCATCTATCTATATACATAAATCAATCTTTATATCCATCCATTTGTGCAGCTATCTATCCATCCATCTGTGCTGCCATCTATCCATTACTCTATGTATCTAGCTTTCTATCCATCTATCTATCCATCTAGCTTTATTTTCATCTATCTATCCATGCACCTAATCATATTTCTGTCCATAAATCCATCCAATTATCTTGCCATCTATCTACTCGTCTATCCATCCTTCCACCTATACATTCATTTTCCAGACATCTATCCATTCCAGCCACCTATTCATTTATCGAATGTCTGCCTCTGTCTCTATATGTCTTTGTCTCTGCCTCTCTGTGTCTATCTGTCACTGATGAAAAATATAATTGTTTGTGTGATGGGTGTCAACAGTGAGAAGATATTATGACCTTGGGTCCAGGTACTCAGGTACGGCAAAAATGAGAACCTGAAACATAATACAAGGTACAAAACACAATCGAATATTCCCATAATAGGTAAACAGCATGTCAAGGATTTGGGAATAATGATGTCTGACGACGTAACGTTTAGGGAGCATAACCACGCAAATATTGCGTCAGCCAGAAAAATGATAGGATGGATTACGAGAACTTTCAAATGCAAGGATCACATCACGATGGTTGTACCCTTCAAGTCACTTGTGTTGTCCCGTCTCGAGTACTGCTCAGTACTCACTTCCCCCTTCAGAGCAGGAGAGACTGCTGAAATAGAGGGAATACAGAGAACATATACGGCACGCATAGACGCGATAAAGCACCTAAATTATCGGGATCGTCTCAAAGCTCTCCAAATGTACTCACTAGAAAGGAGACGAGAGAGATCCCAAATAATATACACGTGGAAAATACTGGAGAGCCAGGTCCCTAATCTACACAGTAAAATAACAACGTACTGGAGTGAACGATATGGAAGAAAATGCAAGATTGAACCAGTGAAAAGCAGAGGTGCCATAGGCACAATCAGAGAACACTGTATAAACATCAGAGGTCCGCGGTTGTTCAACGTCCTACCAGCGAGCATAAGAAATATTGCCGGAACAACCGTGGACATCTTCAAGAGAATACTAGACTGTTTTCTAAAAGAAATTCTGAACCAACCGGGCTGTGGTGGGTATGTGGGCCTGCGGGACGCTCCAAGCAACAGACTGATGGACCAAAATCTCACAAGTCAAGCCTGGCCTCGGGCCGGGCTTGGGGAGTAGAAGAACTTTCAGAACCCCATCAAGCAGGTATCAAGCAGGTATCAGTATTGCACGGTGTTAGATTGACCAGGATCGTATGGCATTTGTTGACATACAGATGATGTAGGGACTCTTCACTTAAGTAGGTATTCTGATGTGGTGGGCCCTGAATGTGTAGGATTTTACCATGGATTAGTGTTATTTAAATTAGTGTTTTTAGATAGGTTTGGTTAATTTGGAAGGAATGTTAATTGTATGGTAAGTCTATACATAGGATTGTTCCTCAAATTGCAAATAGTGAGTGATTGCGTCCTTGCCAGACGTAAGAGCATTTTGATGCTCCTAGCATTGTAGTTACACTGTGAGAGTACTTAGTGAATCGTATTGTTAAGTTAGGATCCTATATTTATACTTAGAATTGCATGGTGGCAATTAAATATTGTATTAGAGAATAAGTAAATGGTTACTGTATGATCAGCTGACCAAGTCAGGCTACTGGCTGCGTGGAAATGTGGCCTCCTTTACAGCAACCTTGGGGGCGGGTTAGACGTCTTGGCTTGGCGTCCCCTCCTACTATCCTACTCTACCTCTTAAGTTTGTAACTAAGATAAGTATCATTACCACATGCCACCCTTCTATTCTAAGTGTATTCTTGTCTGTTTATCCTGGTCATATCCTGGAGTTCCATGTAATTAGATGCAGGTACTTACCAGTGGAACACGTGTCTGCTGTAATTATAGTCATTTAAGTTAAGTTAAATTTTCCCTTAGGGACTCGTAGTCTTTACACTAGTTTGTTGCATGGGAATCTTGTCTCCTGCCTATGAGGAGTCAGGGAGGGAACGTAAGCTCGAGGTGATAAAGTATTTAAGTTGTACTGGGGTGTTTTAGGGTTATAATAAATTAACCTAGTAACCGGAGTTTGGGGGCCGGGCATATCCTAACCCCGTTTGGGTGGTACTCCAGTACCATGTTGAAACCTAAGCAGGCTCCCCTAACTTTAACAGTGGATCTCATTGGTGTGAAATATTAAAAACAGAGCAGTTACCCCTTACTCGGATAAGGAAACATGGCTTAAGAAACCTTTGACGATGCAGAAAAACTGGTTATTTTAAATGAGTACGAGCAAATTATTGACAATTTCTATTAATGTTCCCAAAATCAGAGAATTAATGTTGCAAGTTACTAATATTGTATTAGTTGGTTTTGAAAATATTTAGTTGTGCAGCTGTCGGAAAGTGCCAAAACATTCGTGGGGATCTGAATGTGTTGATGGCAAGCTGTTCCTGTTTAATCCTCGCCACCCTGACCACTCCTGTGTTCATCCCGTTCCCCAGACCATTCTCTCTGACAATTTGGGTGAGACTAGCTCCTACCATGTGGCCTCCACCTTGGAATACACCAACACACATTCTCTCCTATAGAATGTACTAGAGAGGTCACCCGGCGTTGCCTCGGATTGACTGTCTGTCTCCCATCTATATATCTATCCATCATCTATCATCTATCCATCTACTCATCTATCAATCCATTCATCTGTCTTTACACCTAGTTATTCATATTCATCTATCATCTGTAGTTCATCTATCTGTACGTCTACTTATCCATCTATCTAACCAACTATCTATCTATCTATCCATCTTCTTAAACATATATTTATGTATCCGTGTACCCATTTTGCCATTAACATATCCATATATCTATCTATCCGACTATCCATCCATTCATCATTCTCTCCATACGTCTATTGATGTATGTATCCATCTAACTTATATATGATTATATATATATATATATATATATATATATATATATATATATATATATATATATATATATATATATATATATATATATATATATATATATATATATATATATGTCGTACCTAGTAGCCAGAACGCTCTTCTCAGCCTACTATGCAAGGCCCGATTTGCTTAATAAGCCAAGTTTTCATGAATTAATTGTTTTTCGACTACCTAACCTACCTAACCTAACCTAACTTTTTCGGCTGCCTAACCGAACCTAACCTATGAAGATAGGTTAGGTTAGGGTAGGTAGGGTTGGTTAGGTTCGGTCATATATCTACGTTAATTTTAACTCCAATAAAAAAATTGACCTCATACATAATGAAATGGGTAGCTTTATCATTTCATAAGAAAAAAAATAGAGAAAATATATTAATTCAGGAAAACTTGGCCTATTAGGCAAATCGGGCCTTGCATAGTAGGTCGAGAAGTACGTTCTGGCTACTAGGTACGACATATATATATATATATATATATATATATATATATATATATATATATATATATATATATATATATATATATATATATATATATATATATATATATATATATATATATATATATATATATATATATATATATATATATATAGATGCCGCAACAGCTCAAGCCCAAAGGGAGAAACACCCACCCAGGGCTCCGCGTGAGGACGACATTGTACAAGTGGGGGCTACCGGAGCAGAACCTCTCTGGGTGGCTGAATCTGTGGTCCATAAAGCAGCCATGTCCTTCCCTACAGGATCAGCAGGTGGGGTCACAGGGCTAAAACCCAACCACCTCAAGCAAATGCTCAACCCTGCACTGGGTGACATTGCAAAGAACCTCTTGGTGGAACAAACCAGATTCCCCAACACATGTCTAGCTGGCAACATACCAGCGACCATTAGACCTATCTTTTTTGGAGCATCTCTCTGTGCTCTAAAGAAAAAGGATGGAGGGATCAGGCCAATAGCTGTGGGCAATTCTCTCCGGCGTCTCGTCGCAAAGACTGCTACAAGAACAGTTAGTGATGCAGCGGCCAACATGCTGAAGCCAAAACAGCTCGGGTTCGGCATTCCACAAGGGTGTGAGGCGGCAGCCCATGCAGCTCGAGCTTTCATCGCCAACATCACAGACGAAAAGGCCCTTATCAAACTAGATTTCAAAAATGCCTTCAATTTGGTGCGGAGGGATGCTGTACTCCGTGCGGTTCATAGTCATTTCCCTTCCCTCTACCCTTTTGTACATTCATGCTACAGTATGGATCTAAAACTACTTTTTGGCGATTATGAAATTGACTTGCGAGAAGGCATCGAACAGGGTGACCCCCTAGCTCCTCTCCTTTTCTGCTTAGTCATCAGACAAGTCACAGAGGTCCTGTCCAGCGAGCTTAACATCTGGTTCTTGGATGATGGTACCCTAGCTTGTTCCCAAGACTGCCTCCTGGAGGACATCAGAAAAATCCAGGAGCAATGTGCAGTTTTAGGCCTCACCCTGAACCCTTCTAAATGTGAAATAATATATTCCAACCAGGGTATCGTAGAGAGAATAGAGGGTCTTCTGCCAAATATCCATAAAACTAAACCTGAAGACAGCACACTCCTTGGAGCTCCCCTGGGGTTGAAAGCCATCGATGAGGTCCTTGATAAGAAAATCGCCGACGTTAAGAGGATGGATGGGAGGATTGAGGATATTGATGCTCATGATGCACTCTACCTCATCACCAGATGTCTGTCCCTCCCCAGGTTAACCTACTTTCTGAGGTGTTCACCATCTTACAGTAGCCAAAAACTAGCTGAGTATGACCGGTTACTGAAATCAATGCTAGAAAAAGCCCTTAACCTCTCTCTTGATGACCTACAGTGGAAACAAGCCTCTATTCCCGTAAGACTTGGGGGCGTCGGAGTTCGAACAGCAATGCAAATCGCTGTTCCAGCTTTCCTGTCCTCCTTATCGGCATCCGACGACCGTGTGAAGGAAATTCTACCTGCCCACTT
>NW_027189128.1:4646979-4664479 GCF_040958095.1 Procambarus clarkii | reverse complement strand
AAACATGTATAAATGAAAACCTGCTGCCAGTATACACCAATATAAATCCACATGACCACAGCATTCCGCAACGTAGAGTTTACCTATTGGTATGGGCAAGATCTCATACGGCATCAACTTAATACAAAGAAGGAAGCCCTCCAAACCCTTACAGAGCAGTCTGAACAGCAGTTAAATAAATGGATCCAGTATGACATCCCCAACCAACTCAAGCAAACCATCAACAGTGAACTACTCAACCTAAAACAACAACACAAAACTCCTTTAGAAACTTAGACCCTCCGAAAGTTGACAGCGCTAAATGGTGGACAGTTAAAGATCCCTCGTCCAAAAGATGGCTACATAAACCTCAAAACTTACGATCTTACTCAGGACCAACAAGGCCTCTTGAATCTTGGTATAAACTATCAATTCTTTTCAAAACCAAAAAAAAACATAACAAACGCCTTGAAATCGGAATGCTTTTTGACGACATCCGCATGTTAAAAGACAACAAAAAAGTCATTACCACCGACACTCTTCAGGCTGAACTACTAACAGAGGCGGGGAAAAAACACGGAATATACTCATCAACAATATTTACCCCCAAGACTCAAAGAAGTAGCAAAATAACTAAAAAATCTGGAAGGTATAACAATAAGAAAAGCTAACAAAACAATAACATGCATGTTTAGGCCAACTCAAAAATTCATGAATAAAATTAGCGACATCCTCAGTGATGACACTAAATTTCAACGACTCACGAGGAACACTGAGGAAGACCTTACGCCCAAAGAGAACAAAACTATTAATGCAATCAATGCAAGGAGAGTTAGTGTTCATTTCGCAAAACTCCAAGTGACTTTTATGGCTTAGGATATGACTATGGTAATGTAAAGGCACATAAACCAGGTAACCCACTACGCCCAGTAATCAGCCAAATACCAACTCCAACCTACCACCTGGCCAAAAGACTTAACGAACTCCTAACTCAATACACTCCAAGCAACTATAGTCTACAATCATCAGCAGATTTCCTAGAAATAATCAAAACAACTCAGCCCGATGGAATTATTGCTTCACTGGACGTCGAATCCCTATTTACTAGCGTCCCGGTCGACAATACCATAGAAATGAAACTGGACAGAGTACATAAGAACATAAGAACAAGGTAACTGCAGAAGGCCTATTGGCCCATACGAGGCAGCTCCTATTCTATAACCACCCAATCCCACTCATAAACATATCTAACCCACGTTTGAAACAATCGAGGGACCCCACCTCTACCACGTTACGTGGTAAATGGTTCCACAAATCAACAACCCTGTTACCGAACCAGTATTTACCCAAGTCTTTCCTAAATCTAAACTTATAAAATTTATACCCATTGTTTCGTGTTCTGTCTTGTGTTGATACTTTTAATACCTAATAATATCCCCTTTGTTATGTCCATTCATCCACTTGTAAACCTCTATCATGTCCCCCCTAACTCTTCGCCTTTCCAGTGAATGCAAGTTAAGCTTTGTTAATCTTTCTTCATATGAAAAATTTCTAATTTGGGGAATTAACTTAGTCATCCTATGCTGGACACGTTCAAGTGAATTTATATCCATTCTATAATACGGCGACCAAAACTGAACTGCATAATCTAAATGGGGCGTAACTAGAGCAAGATATAGCTGAAGAACAACAGCAGGTGTCTTGCTACTAACACTTCGATTAATAAATCCCAGTGTCCTATTTGCCTTATTACGAACATTCAGGCATTTATCCTTTTGTTTTAAATTCTTACTAATCATAAATTTACCATTATTTGCATTAGCGTGGGAGGAAATGATGTTGGTCGAGTTAGGAGTGAGGAACTGATTCAGAGGTATAAAACAGCCATAGAATTAGTTAGGAGCAAGGGAGGAATCTCGATCATATGTGGCATTCTTCCATGAAAGGGAGTGGGAAATGAATGGATGTCAAGGGCACTTGGTGTCAATTGCCGGCTGGTAAGATATTGCAAATCAAATGCAATATCTTTCATAGACAACTGGGAACACTTCCATGGAAGAAATGAAATGTATGCTCGTGATGGGGTGCATCTATCGAGAGCTGGGGTTGTTGCTGTTGCGAACTCGTTGGAAGAAGTGGTTAGAGGTGTTTGTTTGGGTTTAAACTGTTAGTAGATAGTGGTATGAGAATTGATTTGGAGGAAGGAGGTAATAAAAGTATGTGTTTGTGGGAGAAAGGAATTGGCAAAATGATCAGGGAAAGAGAAGAGCAGCAAAATAACAATTCACTAAGGGTATATTACACTAACAGTAGAAGTCTAAGAAATAAAATTAACGAATTAAATGCTCTTGTCTGCACAAAATAATAGATATTATTGCACTTACTGAAACGTGGATGAATGTAGAAAATAGAGAACTATTAGCTGAATATCAAATAAATGGATTTAAACTATTTCACACAGATAGATATATTAGACGAGGAGGTGGAGTAGCCATATATGTTAGGGACAATTTGAAATGTAGTCTCAAAGAGGGAATCAAAACTGAGCCACACACAGAAACTATTTGGATAGAATTAAACGAAAAAGCTAATATTATAATAGGAGTTATATATAGGCCACCAAATTTAGACAGATTGGAAGCAAAGCACCTATGGGATGAAATATCTAGATCATCTAGATCTAACAGTATTTATGTCATGGGTGACTTTAATTTTAGCAGAATAAACTGGTTGAACAAAACAGGGAATAGTGAAGCAGAAGATTTTCTAGAATTAATTGACGATTGCTTTCTTACGCAACACTTTAAGGAACCAACACGGGAAAATAATATTTCAGATTTAGTGTTAACTAACAGGGAAACACAAATTAATGACATCGAAATAGGGAGTGAGCTAGGGAACAGTGATCACAAAGAAATCAGATTTAGCATAGAATGGAATAGACCTGTAGGAGAAAATTCTGTTAAAGTGCCAGATTTTCGAAAAGCTGATTTTAATAGCCTAAGAAATTTTTTGGGTCGGGTTGATTGGAGGGTCTTGGGTGTGGGGTGTGGGCCGGTCTTGGAGCGAGACATGAACTCAGCAATAGGTGACTTAAATGGGGATTTCGATGTGGATTCAATATATAACTTATTTAAGAATATTCTAAACAAAGCACAGGAACGTAGTATACCATACAAATTGAATAGATCGAATACTAATGACCCATAGTGGATAACAAAGAATTTGAAGAACCTTTTAGGTAAAAAGAGAGCTTGGTACAAAAGGATTAAAAATAGGGAGGTAACTTTAGAACAGGAATTCGTACAACTGGTTAGAAATGTTAAAAAAGATATAAGGAAAGCAAAAAGAAACTATGAAGTTCGCATAGCAGGGCAAGCAAAGACAAATCCTAAAGGGTTTTTTCAGTTATATCGTACTAAGACTAGGGAAAGGATAGGTCCATTAAAAACTGAGACAGGTCAAATAACAGATAGTGATGAAGAGATGAGTAGTATTTTTAATAAATATTTTGTATCTGTATTTACTAAAGAGGAACTTAACAATATGCCTTCAGCCGAACAAGTCTATGTGGGTGGGGACGAGGACAGGTTGACGAGTTTAGCAGTTACCAGGGAGGATGTTCTTAAACAAATAGTAAAACTCAAACCAAACAAATCCCCAGGGCCGGATGAAGTGTTTGCCAGGGTGCTTAAAGAATGCAAAGAGGAGCTTTGTGACCCACTGTGAACTATATTTATTAAATCAATAGAGTCAGGCAGAGTGCCAGAGTTTTGGAAAGTTGCTAATGTGATACCAATTTTTAAGAAAGGAGATAGATCACTTGCGTCTAACTATCGACCAATTAGCCTAACGTCTATTAACATAAGAACATAAGAATGAAGGTAACTGCAGAAGGCCTATTGGCCCATACGAGGCAGCTCCTATTTATATCCATCCAATCTCAATCATATGTATTTCTAACCTATGCTTGAAACATTCAAGGGATCCTACTTCTATTATGTTACAAAAGAACATAAGAATAAAGGAAAGTGCAGAAAGCCTATTGGCCCAAATAAGAAGAACATAAGAACAAAGGCAACTGCAGAAGGCCTATTGGCCCATACGAGGCAGCTCCTATTTATAACCACCCAATCCCACTCATATACATGTCCAACCCATGCTTGAAACAATCGAGGGACCCCACCTCCACAATGTTACGCGGCAATTGGTTCCACAAATCAACAACCCTGTTACTGAACCAGTATTTACCCAAGTCTTTCCTAAATCTAAACTTATCCAATTTATACCCATTGTTTCGTGTTCTGTCTTGTGTTGATACTTTTAATACCCTATTAATATCCCCTTTGTTATGTCCATTCACCCACTTGTAAACCTCTATCATGTCTCCCCTAACTCTTCGCCTTTCCAGTGAATGCAACTTTAGCTTTGTTAATCTTTCTTCATATGAAAGATTTCTAATTTGGGGAATTAACTTAGTCATCCTACGCTGGACACGTTCAAGTGAATTTATATCCATTCTATAATATGTTGACCAAAACTGAACTGCATAATCTAAATGGGGCCTAACCAGAGCAAGATATAGCTTAAGAACCACACCAGGTGTCTTGTTACAAATGCTTCGATTAATAAATCCAAGTGTCCTATTCACCTTATTACGAACATTCATGCATTGATCCTTTTGTTTTAAATTCTTACTAATCATAACTCCCAGATCCCTTTCGCAATCCGACTTCGCAATCTCAACACCATCTAGCTTGTATCTTGTAACTCTATCATCATTACCTAGCCTCAGAACTTTACATTTATCAGCATTAAACTGCATTTGCTAATCATTTGACCATTTCAAAACCCTATCTAGATCAACTTGAAGTGATAGTGAGTCCTCCTTCGAATTAATTTCCCTACCGATTTTCGTATCATCGGCAAATTTGCAAATGTTGCTACTCAAACCTGAATCTAAATCATTTATATATATCATAAACAACAGAGGTCCCAGGACAGAGCCCTGAGGTACTCCACTAACAACATTATCCCACTCTGACTTAACCCCATTTATACTAACTCTCTGTTTCCTTTAGAATAGCCATGCCCTAATCCAAGTTAATATAGCACCCCCAATACCATGAGCTTCTATTTTTTTAATTAGTCTTTCATGTGGCACTGTATCAAAAGGTTTGCTAAAGTCAAGGTACACAACATCAAAATCCTTACCACTATCAACTGCCTCAACTATGCTAGAATAAAAAGATAACAAATTTGTTAAACATGAACGGCCATTTATATAACCATGTTGCGACTCAAATATTAATTTATGTTTTTCAAGATGAAGACGAATTTTATTTGCTATTATAGATTCGAGTAACTTTTCCACAATAGACGTTAGGCTAATTGGTCGATAGTTAGATGCAAGTGATCTATCTCCTTTCTTAAAAACTGGTATCACATTAGCAACTTTCCAAAACTCTGGCACTCTGCCTGACTATTGATTTATTAAATATAGTTCACAGTGGGTCACAAAGCTCCTCTTTGCATTCTTTAAGCACCCTGGCAAACACTTCATCCGGCCCTGGGGATTTGTTTGGTTTGAGTTTTACTATTTGTTTAAGAACATCCTCCCTGGTAACTGCTAAACTCGTCAACCTGTCCTCGTCCCCACCCACATAGACTTGTTCGGCTGAAGGCATATTGTTAAGTTCCTCTTTAGTAAATACAGATACAAAATATTTATTAAAAATACTACTCATCTCTTCATCACCATCTGTTATTTGACCTGTCTCAGTTTTTAATGGACCTATCCTTTCCCTAGTCTTAGTACGATATAACTGAAAAAACCCTTTAGGATTTGTCTTTGCTTGCCCTGCTATGCGAACTTCATAGTTTCTTTTTGCTTTCCTTATCTCTTTTTTAACATTTCTAACCAGTTGTACGAATTCCTGTTCTAAAGTGACCTTCCCATTTTTAATCCTTTTGTACCAAGCTCTCTTTTTACCTATAAGGTTCTTCAAATTCTTTGTTATCCACTTTGGGTCATTAGTATTCGATCTATTCAATTTGTATGGTATACTACGTTCCTGTGCTTTGTTTAGAATATACTTAAATAAGTTATATATTGAATCCACATCGAAATCCACATTTAAGTCACCTATCGCTGGGTTCATGACTCGCTCCAAGACCGGCCCACACCCCATACCCAAGACTTTCCAATCAATTTGACCCAAAATATTTCTTAGGCTATTAAAATCAGCTTTTCGAAAATCTGGCACTTTAACAGAATTTTCTCCTACAGGTCTATTCCATTCTATGCTAAATCTGATTTCTTTGTGATCACTGTTACCTAGCTCACTCCCTATTTTGATGTCATTTATTTGTGTTTCCCTGTTAGTTAACACTAAATCTAAAATATTATTTCCCGTGTTGGTTCCTTAATGTGTTGCATAAGAAAGCAATCGTCAATTAATTCTAGAAAATCTTCTGCTTCACTATTCCCTGTTTTGTTCAACCAGTTTATTCCACTAAATTAAAGTCACCCATGACATAAATACTGTTAGATCTAGATGCTCTAGATATTTCATCCCATAGATGCTTTGCTTCCAATCTGTCTAAATTTGGTGGCCTATATAAAACTCCTATTATAATATTATTAGCTTTTTCGTTTAATTCTATCCAAATAGTTTCTGTGTGTGGCTCAGTTTTGATTCCCTCTTTGAGACTACATTTCAAATTGTCCCTAACATAAATGGCTACTCCACCTCCTCGTCTAATATATCTATCTGTGTGAAATAGTTTAAATCCATTTATTTGATATTAAGCTAATAGTTCTCTATTTTCTACATTCATCCACGTTTCGGTAAGTGCAATAATATCTATTTTTTCTGTGCAGACAAGAGCATTTAATTCGTTAATTTTATTTCTTAGACTTCTACTGTTAGTATAATATACCCTAAGTGAATTGTTATTTTGAGGCCCTTCTCTTTCCCTGATCATTTTGCCAATTCCTTTCTCCCACAAACACATACTTTTATTACCTCCTTCCTCCAAATCAATTCCCATAGCTCTATCTACTAACAGTTTAAACCCAAACAAACACCTCTAACCACTTCTTCCAACGAGTTCGCAACAGCAACTACCCCAGCCCTCGATAGATGCACCCCATCACGAGCATACATTTCATTTCTTCCATGGAAGTGTTCCCAGTTGTCTATGAAAGATATTGCATTTGATTTGCAATATCTTACCAGCCGGCAATTGACACCAAGTGCCCTCGACATCCATTCATTTCCAACTCCCTTTCTGGGAAGAATGCCACATATGATCGGGATTCCTCCCTTGCTCCTAACTAATTCAATGGCTGTCCTGAATCTCTGTATTAGTTCCTCACTCCTAACTCGCCCAACATCATTACCCCCTGCACTAATACAAATAATGGGTTTGTTCCCATTTCCCGTCATAATATCATTCATGTTTCCAACAATATCACCAATTCCAGCTCCCGGATAGCAAACCCTTAATCTGTTTCTCCTATCTCTGGCACAGAACGTTCTGTCTAAATACCTCACCTGGGAATCTCCCACAACCAAAATTCGCTTCGATTCTCCCTTTTCCTTTTGAGCTGTTTGAGGGACCTGCGCTTCAATGCTCCTCGTTACTTTGTCTTTGCCACCTCGTTGAACAACAGGTTCAACACAGGACTCGTCCTCTAATACGTCAAATGCGTTAAAAGTCCTTAGGTGTAGGCTATTAGTTGTCGGTTTTGCCAAGGTCTTCTTAAGACCTCTGTCTTTCACAACTTGCCAAGACGAGGACTTCTTAATACTGGTTTCGTCAGTCCTTCTTAATGAGGTCCCGTCAACACTGGCCTCCTCCTTCGTTTCCTCCCGAAGTCGTAGCCGTCGTACCTCCTCCCGCAGGGAATCCATCTCTGCTCTCAGAGCTCCAACCAGTCTCACCAAATCTTTTACTAATCCTTCCATTATTGCAATAATAATGTTATTAGAATCGGAGCTCCAGCTAACACAACCTCTCACTGTGACTGCACCTGACTGACTGGTCAGGTGAAATCCTAAATTCCTAAATCTAAACTTATCCAATTTATACCCATTGTTTCGTGTTCTGTCTTTTTTTATATTTTTATTTCCCTGTTAATATACCCCCTATTATGTCCATTCATCCACTTGTAAACCTCTATCATGTCACCCCTAATTCTTCGCCTTGCCAGTGAATGCAACTTAAGCTTTGTTAATCTTTCTTCATATGAAAGATTTCTAATTTGGGGAATTAACTTAGTCATCCTACGCTGGACACGTTCAAGTGAATTTATATCCATTCTATAATTCGGCGACCAAAACTGAACTGCATAATCTAAATGGGGCCTAACCAGAGCAAGATATAGCTTAAGAACCACACCAGGTGTCTTGTTACTAACGCTTCGATTAATAAATCCCAGTGTCCTATTTGCCTTATTACGAACATTCCGGCATTTATCCTTTTGTTTTAAATTCTTACTAATCATAACTCCCAGATCCCTTTCGCAATCTCAACACCATCATAAGAACATAAGAACAAAGGTAACTGCAGTAGGCCTATTGGCCCATACGAGGCAGCTCCTATCTATAACCACCCAATCCCACTCATATACTTGTCCAACCCGCGCTTGAAACAATCAAGGGACCCCATCCCCACCACATTATGCGGCAATTGGTTCCACAAATCAACAACCCTGTTACTGAACCAGTATTTACCCAAGTCTTTCCTAAATCTAAACTTATCCAATTTATACCCATTGTTTCGTGTTCTGTCTTGTGTTGATATTTTTAATACCCTATTAATATACACCCTATTATGTCCATTCATCCACTTGTAAACCTCTATCATGTCACCCCTAACTCTTCGCCTTTCCAGTGAATGCAACTTAAGCTTTGTTAATCTTTCTTCATATGAAAGATTTCTAATTTGGGGAATTAGTCATCCTACGCTGGACACGTTTAAGTGAATTTATATCCATTCTATAATACGGCGACCAAAACTGAACTGCATAATCTAAATGGGGCCTAACCAGAGCAAGATATAGCTTAAGAACCACACCAGGTGTCTTGTTAATAACGCTTAGATTAATAAATCCCAGTGTCCTATTCGCCTTATTACGAACATTCATGCATTGATCCTTCTGTTTTAAATTTTTACTAATCATAACTCCCAGATCCCTTTCGCAATCCGACTTCGCAATTTCAACACCATCAAGCTCGTATCTTGTAACTCTATCATCATTACCTAGCCTCAGAACTTTACATTTATCAGCATTAAACTGCATTTGCCAATCCTTTGACCATTTCAGAACCCTATCTAGATCAACTTGAATTGATAGTGAGTCCTCCTCCGAATTAATTTCCCTACCGATTTTCGTATCATTGGCAAATTTGCAAATGTTGCTACTCAAACCTGAGTAGCAACATTTGCAGTCACAGTCACAGTGAGAGGTTGTGTTAGGTGGAGCTCTGATTCTAATAACATTATTATTGCAATAATGGAAGGATTAGTGAAGGATTTGGTGAGTCTGGTTGGAGCTCTGAGAGCAGAGATGGATTCACTGCGGGAGGAGGTACGACGGCTGAGACTTCGGGAGGAAACGAAGGAGGAGGCCAGTGTTGACGGGACCTCATTAAGAAGGACTGACAGGACCAGTATTAAGAAGTCCTCGTCTTGGCAAGTTGTGAAAGACAGGGGTCTTAAGAAGACCTTGGCAAAACCGACAACTAATAGCCTACACCTAAGGACTTTTAACGCATTTGACGTATTAGAGGACGAGTCCTGTGTTGAACCTGTTGTTCAACGAGGTGGCAAAGACAAAGTAACGAGGAGCATTGAAGTGCAGGTCCCTCAAACTGCTGGAAAGGAAAAGGGAGAATCGAAGCGAATTTTGGTTGTGGGAGATTCCCGGGTGAGGTATTTAGACAGAACGTTTTGTGCCAGAGATAGGGGGAAGAGATTAAGGGTTTGCTATCCGGGAGCTGGAATTGGTGATATTGTTGGAAACATGAATGATATTATGACGGGAAATGGAAACACACCCATTATTTGTATTAGTGCAGGGGTAATGATGTTGGACGAGTTAGGAGTGAGGAACTAATACAGAGATTCAGGACAGCCATTGAATTAGTTAGGAGCAAGGGAGGAATCCCGATCATATGTGGCATTCTTCCAAGAAAGGGAGTGGGAAATGAATGGATGTCAAGGGCACTTGGTGTCAATTGCCGGCTGGAAAGATATTGCAAATCAAATGCAATATCTTTCATAGACAACTGGGAACACTTCTATGGAAGAAATGAAATGTATGGTCGTGATGGGGTGCATCTATCGAGAGCTGGGGTTGTTGCTGTTGCGAACTCGTTGGAAGAAGTGGTTAGAGGTGTTTGTTTGGGTTTAAACTGTTAGTAGATAGTGGTATGGGAATTGATTTGGAGGAAGGAGGTAATAAAATTATGTGTTCGTGGGAGAAAAGAATTGGCAAAATGATCAGGGAAAGAAAAGGGCCTCAAAATAACAATTCACTTAGGATATATTACACTAACAGGAGATGTCTAAGAAATAAAATTAACGTCCAGGGCTGACCCCCATAGAACATGCGTACCATGAAGGCCAGAAGGATGGAGTCCTTCAAGCGCAGCGCCACAGTGCGGGTCCCATTCGGGATACCTTTCCACTGCCCAGAGGAGACTGCATTCATTCGGACACTCAAGACCCGCCCATACCGGGTAAAACGACACTGGAGAAGAGAGTCAGGGAACTCAAAGGGAGCACCATGAACTGCCATATAGGTAGTCTCACTGCACCTGTCCGACACTATCAGCGAACCACCACTTTCAGGCAGAGTAACTGTCCTCCCGTCATAGCGTTCCACAAAATCATGATACACAGCCGTAGAGCAGAATTTCACAACAGCTCGATGCTCGGATACAAGTTGAACGCCGCACACAGACGCCACATCCACCCGCAATATGTCAATCATTACCACCTCAACTGCCCGGTAAGACGCTGGGCCAGTAAATTCTAGGCCAATGGTATCCCTCTGCTTCACAGGGGGAGGGCTGTTTGGCAGCCGTGCGGAGCGGTTCTGTTTACATTCACTCCTCAGTCTTGCCTGGACGTTTGGCGTGCACACAGCTGGTGGCGTTTTTTGTGGCCTCTGGCCTGGCGGGATGGCGTTGCCCATGCCGCCTATAAGGCGTGTGGATACGGTTGAGCTGGCCTTCTCTGGTCAGGTGAACTACTCATTGTTGGAGGTTGCTCTCCTGGATGTGCTGGGTCTCAACCCTGCAGATGTGTGTGGTGTGCAGCTGGCTGGGGAACATCGGGCCTTGGTTAAGCTGACTGACGCTGTGGTGTACCGGGATATGGTCGACAAGTATTATGGGAGTACTGTACCTTTGCCTGGCGCGGCGGGTACGGTTTCTGTAACGGACTTGTGTGTTCCAGTGACTTTTGTGGTGGTGCGGGGGCTGCCGTTTGAGTTCCCAGAGAGCCTGCTCCGCCGGTTCTTAGGAGGATATGGGAGTGTTCTCGCCTGTCGGGCAAATGTGCTGAAGTCTGGCCGTCTTCGTGGCGTCCTGATGGGTATCCGCACGGTTACCATGAAGCTGAGGAAGGCGATCCCGTCGTCGATGGTGCTTCTGGGGTTCAAGGTGCAGTGCTTTTATGCGGGACAAGAGCGCACATGTTTTCGGTGCGGTATGGCTGGACAACAGGCTGCTGGTTGCCGTAATGGCACCGTCCGGTTGGTCAGTGTCTTCCGGGAAGAGGATTTTCCGCCTCTACATGGCCTTGTGGACCTGGGGGATGATCCTGCCGGGTTGAACCCTCCCCCTGCACCTACCGGTGATGGCGTTGTGGGTGCGGTGCGCCCCACTGATGCTGACGTGTCGGGTCCGATGTCTGTGGACCCCCTTGGTGTGGGTGATAGTGCGGTGGTCACGCATGTTGAGGTGCATCCGCCTCCAGTTGCCATAGCCGTCGATGTTGACGCTTCGGTGGGGCGTGGCCCTGTTTTGTCACCGGTGGAGGATGTCGCGCCAGATTCTGGTGCCCTTGGTGTGGAACCCTTGGAGGCAGATGAGTTCTTGGAAGGGGGTCGCCCCTCTCGTCGTCCTTCCACCACTGCTGTCCAGGGTCAACCTGGCTCTCAGACGAACCGCCGGAAGACGAACAGGAGTGGTCGCTCCGGGGACCGAGGGCCTTCGGTGCGGAGGTTAGAGCCTGATGCGAGTGTCGGTGATGGTGAGGGTGTGGCGGTGTCTGTAGTAGACCCATCGGTGCCGGGCGGTGGAGGGTGTATTGTGGACCCTCCTGGTGATCTCGTATGTGGGTCCCCAGGGGTACGGAGCCCGGAGTGGGCGGTAGTGGATCCGGGGGACTGTGGCAGTGATGATCGCGGCCTTGTGATGAAGCTCCGGAAGGACTCTGGCCTCCCCCCCCCCCCCTGTGGGGAGTGCGTCACCGTCGCCTGGGAACCCGGTGGCGGCTGCTACTGCTTCCGTTCGCGGGGTGTCGGCCGGACCGGTATGACGGTTTTGTGGTTAGATAGGGTTTATTTTTTTTCCCGATGGATCCTAAATTAACATGTGCTTCGCTGAATGTGAATGGTTTGCGTTCTGTCGCTGTGCAATTGGGCCTGGTGTCGATGCTGCGTGAGTGGAGGGTGGATGTGGCTTTTGTGCAGGAGCACAATGTGCAGGAAGTGGGGTTGTTACATGTGTTGGCTGAGGGGTTTACGGTGGTGTTAAACCCTTCGTGTGGCTTGCGTGGAAGTACGTTGATCCTGCTTTCTAAGCGGGCCCCGATTTCCGTGCTTCACACGGAGATGGACGAAGGTGGTCGGGTGCTGTTGGTTCGGGTCTCCTTTTTTGGGGTCTGAGGTCTCTCTCTTGAATGTGTTCGCGCCATCTGGGGCGGCGCAGAGGCAGAACCGGGAGGTTTTCTTTTCCCGTGATGTGCTGCATTTTTTGCGGCACGATACGAGGGGGAAGATTTTGGGAGGGGATTTTAATTGTATTACATCGCCGCGGGATAGCAATAGTCTTCGTCCAGCGAATATCTCGCCGGCTTTGACTGCTACCTTGAAGAGTTGCGGGTTTCGGGATGTGGCTGTGTTGCAAGGGGGTCCTTTGGAGTACACTTTTATCTCGCGTGGGGCTTGCTCTCGCCTTGATCGCTTTTACGTGCCTACTGGGGGTGGTTCGGTTTTTTTCGTTGCAGACGGTTCCCGTGGGGTTCTCGGACCATTGCATGGTGGTGTTGCAGGTGGGGATTCGCAGCCAGGTGCGGGTTGGCCGTGGCTGGTGGAAACTGAATTGTGGGTTGCTGAAATGCCCTGTTGTGTGCGCCCAGTTCCGGGCCCGGTGGGCTGTTTTGGCCGCTCGGAAGGGGACTTTTCCCTCGGTCCTGGAGTGGTGGGAGTGGGCTCAGGTGGAATGTCGGTCGTTTTTTTCGGGTGATGGCGAAGCGGGAGGCGTCGGGAAGGTTTGGTCTGTTGAAGGTCTTGCAGGCACGGTTATTTCGCCTGTATGGGTTGCTGAATCAGGGTTTAGATAGGTTTCGGGAGATCTCGGTGTGTAAGGATCTCATTTGTGGGCTGAGGGAGGAGATGGCTGAGGGGGTACGTGTGCGGGCTGGGGTGGAGGAACGGTTGTGTGGTGAGAAGCTCTCGCAGTTTTTACTGCGGAGGGAACGGGTGGAGCGTGCCTCTGTTTTGTTGGCAGGTCTTCATCGGCCGGACGGTTCGGTTTTGTCGGACACGGGGGCGATTTTGCATTATGTGCGTGGTGAATTGGAGTCTTTGTATGGGTTGGTTGCGGGGGATGAGGAGTTGCTGGAGTCCTTCCTCCAACACTGTGCACCGGGGTTTTCAGGTATGGATTGTGTGGGTCTTGTGCGGGAGGTAAGCCCTTCGGAGCTTTGGGAGGTTGTGCGGTCCTTTCGTCGTGGTAAGGTTCCAGAGTCGGATGGGCTTCCGATGGAGTTCTATGTCGAGTTTTGGGATGTGCTTGGTGCCGATTTTTTAGAGGTGGTTCGGTTTTGTCTTCGGAGTTTGTCTCTGTCCGTTTCGCAAAATGATGGTCTTGTGCGGCTTCTTCCGAAGCCGGGGGACTTACGTTTTTTTGCAAATTGGCGGCCTATTACATTGCTAAATGTGGATTACAAGATTATTTCCAAGTTGTTGGCTGGACGTTTGCACTCGGTTGTGGGGTCGGTGATCTCTTGGGGTCAGTTTTGTGGCGTTCCGGGTAGGTCGTTGGTGCAATGCAATTCCCTTTTTCGGGATTTGCTCCTCTATGTGGAGGAGTCAGGTGTTCCCGCGGCCATGATAAGCCTGGATTGGTCCAAGGCTGTTGATCGCGTGCCAATTGGGTTTGTTTTGCGGGTCCTGGAGAGGTTTGGTTTCCCGCCCCAGTTTGTGGACTGGATACGGATGTTGTATGCTGGTTGTAGTAGTAGGGTGTGTGTCAATGGGTTCCTTAGTGCTTTCTTCGCTATTCGGCATTCAGTTCGACAGGGGTGTCCTCTGTCGATGCTTCTATATATTCTGTTTCAGGAGCCCTTTGTTCGCGCAGTGCGTGCTTGTCGTTCAGTTGTCTCACCGTGTTTGCCGAATGGCTTGTCCCTCAAGATTTGTGGTTATGCGGACGACACAGTCTTGTTTGTTGCCTCTGAGGGTTCTGTGCCTGCTGTTCAGGATTTGGTGCTTCAATTTGAGTCGGCTACAGGGGCTTTGGTCAATCGTGGAAAGTCTTGTCTTCTGGGGTTGGGGGTTGGGCCTCTCGTTTGGTGTGGTCTGGTTCGTGGTTTCCGGTGGTTCAGTCCATTCCGGTTCTGGGGATTACGTGGTTCAGGTCGTATGTGCAGTCTTTGGAGTTTAATTGGGAGGCAGTTTCGCGGGGGGTGGGCGTAGCTGTGGGGATGTTGTCGCAACGGGCCCTGACTATTTACCAGCGGGCGATTGTCATGTCTTGTAAGGTTTTGTCGCGGGTCTGGTTTGTTGCGCAGTGTTTTCCGTTGGATCGGCGGAAGGCTCGCGCTGTGGAGGGTTTGGTGTATCGTTATGTGTGGTGTGGCCGGTATCATCCGGTTCGTCGATCTACGTTATGTCTTAAGGTGTCAGAAGGTGGAATTGGTATTCCTGATGTCTATGTGAAGGCGTTGGCTTTGTTTTGGGGGTCGGTTCGGAGGAGTTTGGTGTTAGGGGGTGGGTTAAACTCCTTGGGGTTGTTTTACTGCTCTAAGAGGTTTAGTTTTTTGCTTGATCTGGATCGTTGCCAGGAGGTGGCCATGTATACGCCTCCAGTGTATTCGTGGGCGGTTTTGATCCTTCGGGTGCTTTGTCGATTTCCTGGGTTTGTCTCTTTTGGTTGTCGGGAGGTGTATGGGGCGCTTGCCTCTCGGGTGCCTCCCAGGGTCGAAAGTTTGTACCCTTGTTTCGACTGGGGTAATGTGTGGGAGGCGTTGGGTGGGCCGTGTATTGCGCCACGGACGCGTAAGTTGGTTTTTCGATATTTGCATGAGTCTTTGGCTACGAATGCAAGGCTCTTTATGTTGGGTTTGGTCGCCTCTGATGGTTGTGTTCATTGTGGGAGACGTGAGACTCAGTCGCACGTCTTTTATTTTTGTGCTCGGGTTCAGGGTTTGGTTGGGTGGTTGCTGGATGTCATTGCAGCCTTTTGTGGTCCAGGGGTGCAGGTCGACCTATTGCAGTTTTTGTTTTTTTCGTTCCCTCGGGGCTCCAGGCGGGTGCGTAACACGCTCGGGGTGTTGTTAGCGGACTATATTTTTTGTTTGTGGGTTGGTAGGATGGAGGGGTATGGGGTGGGGAGGATTTTGGGCTTTTTGAAAGGCCGTCTGTCTTATACTATGTGGTGGTTGCGTCGCTCCATTCCTAGGGTTTTTGATGCTTGGTTCACGGTCGAGTATGTCCGGGGTGCTGCGTTGGTGTAGGTGGTGGGTTCCTGTGGGTGTGGTTGTGTGTGTGTCTGTGCGTGTTCCTTGGGTTCGGTGCCCTCTGGTGGGTGGGGGTTTGGGGGGTCTGTGTTTGTTTGTCTTTGGGGTTTTGTGTGTACTGGGGTTTGCTTGGTTACCTTGTGTGGCAGGATTTTGTTTGTGTGTGGGTGGGTATGGGTGTGTTGTGGTGTTGTATGGCATGTCTGGCTCTCTCCTGATGTGTCCGGTGCATGGGTGTTTTTTTCTGCTTGGTGGCTGGCCGTCCTCTGTCTGTGGGGGTTGGGTTTGTGTGCTGGGTGGCTGTGTTTGTCTCGTATGTGTTCCATTGTTGTGAGTTTTTTGTATGTTTGTGTTCATTGTCATTTTGTCTTGCTGCCTTGTGTTATGTGCTTTTCATTATGGTTCCTGTTGGCACGCCCCGTATGGGTGGCATGTGTTGTTTGTTTGTGTGTTTATGCTTTTTTTTACACTTTGTTCTGTTATCTCTGTCGTTTTACTGTGTTATATGTTCCAATGTTGGTTTGTACTATACCGATTCCTTTATTTTTTACTATGTTATTTTACTATGTAATGCTAATGTGTTCTGTTTCCTTTATTTTATGTACTGTGTTGTGTATTGCTTTGTTGTATTCCATTGTTATTTTCCTGCATTTCCTTACTATGTTGTATTTACAGTGTTATATTAACATGTTTGTTATTGTGTTTATTGACATGTTTGTTATGGTGTGTTGCCTGCTGTTGTGTGGTGTGGCGCATGGTGCGTGTGCTGCCTGCTGTTGTGTGGTGTGGCGCATGGTGCGTGTGTTGCCTGCTGTTGTGTGGTGTGGCGCATGGTGCGTGTGCTGCCTGCTGTTGTGTGGTGTGGCGCATGGTGCGTGTGTTGCCTGCTGTTGTGTGGTGTGGCGCATGGTGCGTGTGTTGCCTGCTGTTGTGTGGTGTGGCGCATGGTGCGTGTGCTGCCTGCTGTTGTGTGGTGTGGCGCATGGTGCGTGTGTTGCCTGCTGTTGTGTGGTGTGGCGCATGGTGCGTGTGCTGCCTGCTGTTGTGTGGTGTGGCGCATGGTGCGTGTGTTGCCTGCTGTTGTGTGGTGTGGCGCATGGTGCGTGTGCTGCCTGCTGTTGTGTGGTGTGGCGCATGGTGCGTGTGTTGCCTGCTGTTGTGTGGTGTGGCGCATGGTGCGTGTGCTGCCTGCTGTTGTGTGGTGTGGCGCATGGTGCGTGTGTTGCCTGTTGTTGTGTGGTGTGGCGCATGGTGCGTGTGTTGCCTGCTGTTGTGTGGTGTGGCGCATGGTGCGTGTGTTGCCTGCTGTTGTGTGGTGTGGCGCATGGTGCGTGTGCTGCCTGCTGTTGTGTGGTGTGGCGCATGGTGCGTGTGTTGCCTGCTGTTGTGTGGTGTGGCGCATGGTGCGTGTGCTGCCTGCTGTTGTGTGGTGTGGCGCATGGTGCGTGTGTTGCCTGCTGTTGTGTGGTGTGGCGCATGGTGCGTGTGCTGCCTGCTGTTGTGTGGTGTGGCGCATGGTGCGTGTGTTGCCTGCTGT
>NW_027189128.1:4591979-4641979 GCF_040958095.1 Procambarus clarkii | reverse complement strand
AATAAGACAGAATAAAATGATAAGGACAGAGCGGCAGTGAATGAAATACTAAAGGGGCTAGAGATGGAAGGGGCTGAACATAACATTGAGAAGTTTTTCACATAAGGCTGACACAACAAGGACAGAGACTGCATGATAAAGATAGTGTTTGCAAACGAGACCACTAAGGAGAATATTCTTGCAAGGAAGAGACAACTGCAATATGTGGGAGGATTCAAAAAAGTATTCCTTCATGTTACTTCATGAAGTAATTCGACATCATCGTCGAAGTGTGGAGATGCAATTACAGCACCATCTGTGAGTCGGCACTCCAGTACTTTTGGTATTGAACGTTATGTAGGCAGCGCCATCTGTTGGTGGTGGTGTGGTAGCGATTAACGACTCTAGTTTCCTACCTTAGTCAGAACGAGAGGCGATGTGGATGACCTCTGGTGGGTGGCGTGTCACGATCAGCGCCATCTGTGCTACAAGCATAACGTCAACTTCCCGGTGAATGAGTGTTACCTCATGGTTTCCCCAGTGTCCTGTCCATCTCATTAATGACGTTTTTATGTCCACAGAAGTGACGTGTGGAGGCAATTGTGGTGAGGAAGGCAGTTTACCTTGGGCAGTACACGAACCCTTAGCTTGGTCCTGAAAGAAGACTAATTAAACCGCCGTCGATTGAGGCAGTGTGTTAGCTGCTAGTGTACACAGTGTTGGTGACGATCGGTATACCCCAGGATTGGCTATTAAGGGTTACAGTGATGTGCCTAGTGTGAAGTGCTGCTAGCAAGCTGCTAGAGGCTTCTGCTGAGGAGTTAGCTACCCCTGTGTGAGTTTGTTGGTACCCTTGTCAGCATGTTGCTGAAGCCCTCTGCCACTGAGTAGCTGGAGAGCGAAAGGTGGGGTGTAGGCACATCCAGATACAGTGTGGGGTGGACTGGTCTCTGTAGAAAGGTGAACTCGCCAGTGTTGTCCTGTACGAGTGGATAAGGTACTGGTACGTCGTAGTCACTAGAGTTGGTAAACACTGCAAACGCATTTGTGTCCTGCATGAAAGTGACACTATTGTACATACGTGTAGAAGTAGTCTATTTATATATTTTAATGGTGGAGGTGAATATATGGATGAAGGAAAGCGTGTATTGTTTATCACCTTATATCTTTATTGCGCTATACACCCAGTTCTTGAAAGCCTACTACCGACTTGGGATCGGATACTCTAAACGGGGTAATATAACCAAGAACCCGGTTACTGGTCCTAAGTGGCCGTAACATAATTGGCATCCCCAGCGGGCTCCGACTTCTTGTCAAGTGCGTTTGATAGGATTGGTTAAATAGTGCAATCTCCGTGTATAGCTTCCCCGTTCCGTTTTGTGTTTGTGAGGTGCAGTGTTGAAAATAGTGCACTGTGGCGTGCTTGGGCTCAACTTGAAACACGTACAATATGGCAGAAAAAAAGACCATCGATAACTAGTACGACGTGCAGGAATTCCTAAACCAGGAAGACTGCTGTCCAAGATTTAAATACCTTGGGAAGCCTGAATTAGTGTTGATAAGTGCTTATTTAGGAATCTAAGTGAGTGAGCAGGATACACGTGTGGAGATCCTCTCGATGGTCCACAAGCACTTAAAAAACCGATGAAAAGCAAGAAAGTGAGGCGCAGAGTAAAAAGGAAAGTGTCATGGCTTCCACAGAAAAGGAAGTCCAAGGAAATGATGGTGAGAGTGACACTAGTGAACTTAACATGAGCCTATTGCCTGTGAAAATGCGTGAGTTAGAAATCCATCATGAAATAGAATGGAAAAGCTAGAACTAGAAGAAAGAAGACAAGAGAAAGAAAGAGAAGAGCGAGAAAGGAAAGAAAAACGAGAAAGAGAGGAGTGAGAAAGATAAGATAATGCACGAGAAAGGAGAAACGAATTGGAAGTGCTAAGGTTAGGATGTAGGAGGGAAATAATTAGTTTTGATTCAGTGAGGAACATCAAAATGATTCCTAAGTTTAACGAGAAAGAAGTCTCAAAGTTCTTTGCCGCTTTCGAGAAAGTAGCTGCATCATTTGAATGGCCGAGGGAAATTTGGGCCAATATGATCCAATCCGTTTTGACTGGAAAGGCCCAAATCGCATACTCCACGTTGTCGATGGATGACTCCAGTGATTACGACGCTGTCAAGAAGGTAGTGCTGATGGCTTACCAGTTGGTGCCTGAAGCATACAGGTAGAAGTTTCGTAACCTAAAGAAGACATCAAAGCACACCGTCACGGAGTTTGCGAGTATTAAAGAACGGCTGTTTCCCAAATGGTGCGCTTCTCGGAAGGTAGAGACAAAAGAGCAACTTGAACAGCTCATTCTATTAGAAGACTTTGAAGATTGTCTGTCTGGTGATCTGAAGACATACCTGGAAGAACAACAAGTAGAAACCATGAGTGCGGCAGCCACTATGGCTGAGGAGTATATTCTAACACATCGGCCTTCTACCAGGCATGTTCCGAAGAGCTACTCGAAACCACCTACGAAGCATAAGCCAGAGGATTAGACCATCCCACGAGGTGCCGTAAAATCAACCCCAGGTAATCCTAGAAGAATTAGTCCTAGGAGGGACTTAGTGTGTTGGACCTGCGGGCAGAGAGGACACATAGCTTCTAAGTGTCGAGGCAGAACGAGTAACGACTCGCGTAGGGAGATTATGCTGGGTAGCTGTATGACGCCACCAGTAGCCGCTCTGTCGCTAGAGATGAAGAAAGAGAAACCGGAGTTGTTTGCCCCCTACACTTTGCACAGGTATGTATCGAGTGACCAAACGGGTAAGTCTGTAGTGGTAATCAGAGATAGTGGAGTTGCCCAGTTTCTGATTTTGAAAAACTCGTTACCCGAGAAAGTGTCTATTAATGAGAAAGAAAAGGTCATATTCGGCGGGTTTCCCTCGACATTGTAAGTTGCCCCTTTAGTAAAAGTACATCTCGAGTCATCGTACTTCAGTGGCAAATGTACATTAGCAGTGGTGATAATCTTCCAATAGAGGAGAAAGAGGCTATCTTGGTCTACGACTTGGCTCTAGGTTTGGTGCATAACCATCCCCTGGTTGTGGAAGACCCGGTATATGATGTGAAACCAGTAGTAGCCGTACAAACTAGATCCCAGGCACAAACACAATTGAAATTAAATACCTTGTTTGACCCTCTACCTACCCTGCAGGTTACTGATAATGCTCCCGCGACCTTGCTGGATTCGACTCCCGTACCAGAACACTGGACCCGAACAACCCTGATACTAAGAGATTCAGAAGAACAGAAGAAGGAACCCCCCAAGTGCAGGTATTAGCCGGTACTATGGATTCCGCTGCAAAAGGAGGTGACCAGTATTTCTGGATAAATGAAGTACTGTGTCGGAGGTGCTCACAGAAATATCCCCAGTCTACTGAAGAAGATACACAGGTAGTCGTAGCCGCAGTATTTCGGGCCAACTTGTTACTTTCAGCCCATGCCGGCCGATTTGCTGGACACTGCAGGATATCAAAAACCTTTCATCGCCTGGCCCCCTCCCCGCTGAGCTTGTTGTTGCCGTGTGGGGGCTTAGTGGGCGGCTGCCGGAGTGTGATGCTCCTTGGGACAGTCCTCTGTCCATTTCTAGCCTTGTGCTCCTGCTGCCGTCCTCTCCAATTCTGCTGGGCACCTTTTCCTTTTCCTTCTGTTTCGTTTTTCTCCCCCCTCTTCTCCTATCTGCTTGCCGTTTCCTGCTGACCTTTTGCTTGTTCTGGTTCTTCCCTTGGACTTCTTCTATTTTGACGCCCGGGTGCTTGAGGAGGCATACTCTTGCACCTGTAGAACTGTAGTACCCGACGTCGAGAGCGAGGGGAACCTTTTATTGTCAATCCCCCTTTCGTCACTGAACCCGATCTCGACGGACTGTCGTTTCTTAAGGTGGCGTTTGTGGGGCGTATACTCACGACGCACCCCTAGGAGGCCCCGACAAGATCGGCGATAGCTTCTTGTTGGGTGTCCTGCCTCAAATTGTGGCTCCATGGTGGGTGTGGGGGCACATTCGTGAATGAATTTTATTTTTCGTAATGATGATGACCCCTGTTTCGGCTGTTTCTGGTTTACCTTCTCAGGCTCGTGGGGTGAGCGACCAAGCCCCCGAGTCGGTCCATGTTGGAAGACCGGGCTCTGTAGCCTCCGCTGCATTGGGCCCCGACCTTGCTCCTCCTTTGGCCTCTCTGACTTCTTCCCCTGGCTCCCCACCCTCCTCTGTGGTTGGGTCGAGCCCCAAGCCCCCAGTGGTGACTACCTCGTCCCCTGGCGCGGTTACTTCCCTAGTTGTAACTACTGCGCCTTTTAATCCCTCTCTGGGGGTTCTCACCGCCGTCCTCGTCACGGCCGCCCTCGCTCGATTCCTTCCAGTTCTGCTACCTATCAAGCCTTGTTTGGTCCTGCTTCGTGGGCCAAATATTTTGATCTCCTCCCTCTTGATTCTGCGCCTCCTGACGATTTCTCCCTCCATCGACATCTCGTTGATTCCGTGGATGCCTCCATTACTTTCAACCCCACTCGTCTCGGTACACGTGTCGTTGCTGCTCTTTCTCAGGATGCTGCTTTCCGCTTGGCTGCCTTATCCTGCCTTGGCGAGACCCCTGTTCCGGTCTCGAAGAACGCTCAGTTGAATGCCAGTGTTGGCACTATTCTGCTCCCGCCCCATGTTGCGACCGGTGTTCGGGACCTGCGCGACTGCCACGACGATATTCGACATATCCTTGCTGCCCAGGGCCATTCTATTCTCCAGGTGGACACGTTTACTCGTCCCCCTCGTGGTAGTCGCCGTCAACCCCTCCGGGTTGTGAAGATTACCTTTGATGGTAGGACCCTTCCATCCTCTGTCATTCTTGCTGGTGCTAGGTGCTCTGTCCAGGAGTACATTCCTTCTCCTCGGCTCTGTAACAAGTGCTGGAGGTTTGGGCATGGTGCCCTCCGCTGCTCTGGGACTGTCTCTCTCTGTCCTTTGTGTGGTGGCGAAGGTCACTCTAAGTCGGAGTGCACTTCTTCCCAGGCTCGTTGCCTCAACTGCGGTGAGGCCCATCCTACCTTCTCCCGTCCGTGTGTCCATTACAAGCTTGAGGCAGCCGTCCTCAACTTGAAGCACCGGGAGCGTTTATCTTTTCCTCAGGCGAGATGCCAGGTTCGCCAGCTCCTGCCTTATGCTAATATCTCTTATGCTCGCGTGTTGCGCTCTTCCTCTCCTCGTCCTTCCCGCCTTCCTCAGACTCACAACCGTTTTCGGGCCCTGATACGCCCACTGCCCCCTCCTCTGTTCCTTTGGGTTCTCTCCTCTGTTCCTTTTGGTTCTCTCCCGAAGGATCCACCTCCTGGTCCTCTGTCTGGGGTTCCCCTTCTTTCTACCCGGTCTGTCGTGTCTTCTTCCTCGTCTCCCTCCGTTCCTCCTTCCCCTCCTTCCCCTCCGTCTCTTGACTCTCCCTGCCGCCTGTCGGTGCGGGCTGATGTCCATCGCTCTCCAATCGGCCGTCATGTGTGCTCTCGTTCGGCTTCTCCTGCTGAGACGCTAGAATCCGTTGCCCAGTACGTGGTTGCTGGGACACCGGTCTCTTTAAGTCTGAAGCGTAAGCCTGGCTCCTCTCCTTCCTCCTCCCCGGCGGGTAAGAAGGTTTCGCTTTCTTCCTCGGCCCCTACTTCTGCTTCTCTCGCTCCTTCCCTTCCCATTTCGGTGGTTGCGCCCCCTGTTCCTGCTATGGAGGTTTCTTTAGCCCCCGCTTCCCTCTCGGTTGCTGCCCTTGCTGAGGTACGCTCCCCCTCTTTCTACCCCCCCCCCCCTCTTCCTGCTGCTGTCCTCGACTGCTCCTCTCCGTTGTCTCCTCCTCTTCCTCCTCCTCCTCCTCCTCTGGACCCCACCCGCCCGCCTATGATCTGTTCTCCCGTTTCCTTCCCTCCGTCTTTGCTCAGTTTACCCATGCCCCCTAACCCTGACTTTGCTGACCCTGATCTCGACCCTGATATTCTTTAACGTGCTCTGTTGCTCTTTCGCCTTTGTTTCTTCCTTGTTCTCTGTTTTTGTCCTTTCTCTTCTCGTCGTTGTCCATTCTTCAATGGAACGTTCGAGGTTATTACGCCAATTTCCTCGAACCAACAACAGCAGTCTCCGTGGTGTAGTGGTAAGACACTCGCCTGGCGTTCCGCGAGCGTCATGTCATGGGTTCGTATCCTGGCCGGGGAGGATTTACTGGGCGCAATTCCTTAACTGTAGCCTCTGTTTAACGCAACAGTAAAATGTGTACTTGGATGAAAAAACGATTCTTCGCGGCAGGGGATCGTATTCCAGGGACCATTGGATTAAGGACTTGCCCGAAACGCTACGCGTACTAGTGGCTGTACAAGAATGTAACAACTCTTGTATATATCTCAAAAAAAAAAAAAAAAACTTCTGATTTCGCGGTTTTCGCCCCTTTGTGTCTGTCTCCAGGAGCCAATGCTTGGTGCTCGTCCTGGTCGTTTTCGTGGCTATTCTTTTCTCCCCCCCCCCCCAGCAGTTGCTGGGGCTTCTAATTCTTCTGCTCTCTTGATTCGTGCTGAAGTTCCCTTTGTTCCTTTACTTTTTCCTTTGCCTCTCCATTGTTCTGCTGCTCGTATCTTTGTGGGGAAATGGTACACAGTTTGTTCCCTTTATCTCCCCCCGAGTGTCCCGCTTTCTCTTCCTGATTTGAAACATCTCCTTCACTCCGTGCCGGAGCCTGTGCTCCTGCTGGGTGACTTCAATTGTCGTCATTCTCTTTGGGGTGCCGTTCTGACGAATACCCGGGGTCGCCTTCTTGAGCCGTTTCTCCTCTCTTCTTCCCTGTCTCTTCTGAATTCTGGTGAGCCCACTCATTTGGACTCTCGGACTCGCACCCTTTCTTGTCTTGAACTTTCTCTCTGCTCTTCTTCTCTTTACTTAGATTTCACGTGGCAGGTTCTTGATGACCTCCATGGAAGTGATCATTTCCCCATCCTTGTTTCTTTTTTCTCTTTTCGCCCTTCCCTCTCTTTCCCTAGGTGGCAGTTTGCTAAGGCGGACTGGACCCCATTTACCCTCAGTGCTACTCTCTCTGACCTCTCCCTTCTGCCTCTCTCTCGTGCTCTCCTCCTTTTTCATGACACTGTCTTCAACGCTGCCCTCCGCTCTTCCTGTCGGGGTACACGGAAGTGCGTTCCCTGGTGGAATGCGGACTGTGCTTGGGCTGTCCGCTGTAAGCGTGCAGCCTGGAAGAGGCACCGCCGTAGGCAGACGACCGATTCTTTTCTTTTCTTTCGGAAAGCGAGTGCGGTGGCCCGTAGGGCCATCCGTACGGCTAAACGTGAATGTTGGGCATCTTATGTCTCGACGATTACGTCCGAAACTCCTCTGGCCAAGATCTGGAAGCGTATCCGCAAGATAGCAGGTAAGTTCGTTCCCGATGTTTCACCGGTCCTTTGCCTCCATGATACTCTTGTGGCGGACTCGTTGCAGGTCGCTTCCGTACTGGGTTCCCACTTTTCTTCTGTTAGCTCTGGTCTTCATCTTGCCCAATCTTTTCTTCTTCGTAAACCTGTCCTTGAGTCTCGTCCTTTAGATTTCTGCACTCATCTTCCGCTTCCCTATAATGATCCCTTCTCTCTCTGAACTTCGTTCTGCCCTGACCCTCTGCGGTTCTACGGCGGCGGGCTCCGATGGTATTCATTATGAGATGCTTCGCCATCTCCCTCCGTGCACGTCTCAGTATTTACTGAGTCTGTATAATCGGATCTGGGAGTCGTCGTCAGTCCCTGAGGACTGGCTTCATGCCGTTGTCCTCCCTGTTCGCAAACCGGGGTCTCTGGGTACTTACCCTAAGGACTTTCGCCCTATTGCTCTCACAAGTTGTGTCTGCAAACTCTTTGAACGTATGGTTAACGTTCGTCTGATGTGGTTCCTGGAACACCATCACCTCCTCTCCCCTTCTCAATTTGGTTTCCGCAAGTGCCGCAGCACGACAGATGTCCTGGTGAACTTGGAGGTCTATATTCGTACTGCTTTTGCTGCGAAGACCTCCGTTGTTGCCGTCCTTTTTGACCTGGAAAAGGCTTACGACACCACTTGGTGATATCATATTCTATCTCAACTTCATTCTTTTGGCCTTCGTGGTCATCTCCCTCTCTTTCTCCGCAGCTTCCTCTCCCGTCGTTCCTTTCGGGTGCGCCTTGGTACCGCTCTCTCTGCCTCTTTTCAGCAATTCGAAGGTGTGCCCCAGGGTAGTGTTCTGAGGACTACTCTTTTTCTAGTTGCCCTCAATGGTCTTCTTTCCTCTCTTCCTTCTGGTGTCTTCTCCACTCTCTATGTCGATGATCTTACCCTTTGCTGTCAGGGTGATGATTCGCCTCTCCTTCAGCGCCGGCTTCAACTTGCAATTGATGCCGTATCGTCTTGGGCCACCGATCATGGCTTCAAGTTCTCTACTTCTAAGACTTGTGCCATGACTTTTACGCGGAAACGAGTTGTTCTTCGTCCCTCTTTGTCACTTTATGGTCATCCCCTTGAATACAAAGATTCCGCGAAGCTTTTGGGGTTATTCCCTGACACGCGTTTGTCTTGGTCTCCCCATATCTCTTACCTCCGTGTTGAGTGCTCTAAGGCCCTTACCCTCCTTCGGGTCTTGTCCCATACTTCTTGGAGGGGGCAGATAGGCGCACTCTCCTTGCTTTACATTCCTCTCTCGTCCTGTCAAGCTCGATTATGGTTGCCCTGCTTACTCGTCTGCTTCTCCTTCTACTCTTCGCTGTCTTGATGCTTTGCACCATACTGGGTTGCGCCTCAGTTCTGGTGCCTTTCGTTCGACTCCCGTCCTTAGCTTGTATGTTGACACTGGCTTCCTGTCTCTCCAGGACCTCCGTGATCGCTACTGTCTTCGCTATCTTGCGGGGTCCTTACAACATCCTTCCTCTCGCCTCTGTCGTGCTTTAACTTTTACCCCTCCTGCGGTTCCTGTTCCTCTTCACCACCTCCCTCTTTCTGTCCGGTTATCTCGCCTCCAGGATTCTCTTTCCGTTCGTATTTCTAATGTTTCTCCTCGTGTTGTTCCTTCTTTGCCCCCATGGAGAGTCCCTCTTCCGCGGTTTTGTACTTCCTTGACCTGTATCACTAAAGCTTTTACCCCTCCTACGGTTCTAAAACGCCTTTTCCTTGAGCACTTTTTTTCTCACTCCCGCACCGTTTCTGTCTTCACCGATGGGTCAAAGTCGGCGGACGGTGTTGGCTACTCTGTTGTTTTTCCTGATCGCACTTATATGTGTCGCTTACCTCCGGAGACTAGCATCTTTACAGTGGAACTTTATGCTATTCTCTATGCTCTTCGTCTCCTGCTTTCTCGTTGTCAGTCTTCCTTTATAGTTGTTGTTGACTCTCGTAGTGCCCTCATGACTCTCGGGTCCTTTAATCCGGTTCATCCAGTAGTTGTCGAGATCCAGCATTGGCTGTTTCTTGTTCACAGTAAATTTAAGTCGGTTGAGTTTTGTTGGGTTCCCAGCCATATTGGTGTTTCTTTAAATGAGCGTGCGGATGCTGCCGCCAAGGAAGCTGTCCGCTCTCGTCCCATCTCTCGTAAGGGCATTCCGTATTCCGACTTTTACCCGGTTATCAATTCCTCAGTCCTTACCCGTTGGCAGGCTTCTTGGTTGTCTGTTACTGGTAACAAGCTACGTACTCTTAAATGTTGTGTTTCCTCGTGGCCGTCCTCCTTCCACCGTAACCGGCAGTGGGAAACAGCTCTGGCGAGATTGCGTATTGGCCATACTCGCTTAACCCATGGTCACTTGATGGAGCGCCGCCCTGCTCCTTATTGTCCTAGTTGCATTGTCCCTCTTACGGTCGTGCATGTCCTGACTGACTTCCAGGACGAGCGTGTGTCTTGCTTTCCCACCGCCCCTCGCGGTCACCTGTCCCTCAATAGAATTCTTGGTGACTCGGATACTTTTGATATCGTTCGCCTTATGCGTTTTTGTTCTCATATTGGCATCCTTGGTGATATTTAGCGCCCTCTGATTATTTTGCGCATTTGATGGTGCTACGTAGCCTTCCCGGTTTGGTGCCTTCTTTTGATAATTACTTATTTATTACGGATCGGGTTAGTAGGTACCCAGAAGCAATCCCCCTGAAGACAATCACAGCGAATGTAATTGTGAAGCATCTTCTCTGGTTTGTTGCACGATATTGTCTTCCTAAAACCATCCAAACGGATCATGGGACTAATTTTACCTCTGTCTTATTTCGTCAACAGATTGCCGGCCTTGAGATCCAGCATATTACATCTAGTGCCTACCATCCCGAGTCGCAAAGGGCTTTGGAGAGGTTCCATCAGACACTGAAGGGCATGCTGAGGAAATATTGCTACGAAAGGCAGAGCAAATGGGCTGAAGACCTACCCTACCGGTTAGATCGGTAAGATCTTTTCCAAACGAATCCCTAGGCGTGTCTCTGAAATGATGTATGGTCACGCAGTAAGAGGTCTCATGAAGATGGCAAGGGATCAATGGCTGGACCATGAAGACGACCTAGATGCTGTAGACTGGTTGTCTACTAACAAAGGCAGGTTGTTTTCTGCGTGGGAGATAGCCAAACGAAACTTGGTGAACTCTGAGGCAGCTACCAAGCAGAGATACTACCAAAGGACAACACCGAAGGATTTTCAGGTAGGGGACCTAGTGTTGGTATGTTCACCCACTGTGACGGGGAGTCTGAGTGCCAGGTTCAGAGGTCCTTATCCAGTATTAAAGAAAGTAACCCTGTACTAATTACATCCTTAGCACTCCAGATCGAAGGAAGAAACAAACGTTAGTCCATATTAATATGATAAAGAAATATCAAGGTCGTGACATTCGCCCAGTAACCATAGTGGCGACAAAAGAAGATGGTCAAGAGGTGATGGAGGATGCTGAAAAGGTATTATCCAACTCAGAGATCTTATATAATTTACAGACAATGTTGACCCACGTAACTGAAGGAAACCAACCACCTCTGGTAAGACTAATCCAGCAATTTAAGACCATTTTCGAGACGCTCTAGGACTAACATCTGTCCTACGGCATGACGTTATCCTGAACGATGGAGTAAGGCCGATCAAACAACACCCATATCGTCTCAACCCCCGGAAAAAATAGAGGTGGTGAAACGCTAGGTGGAATATATGCTGCAACACCATCTGATAGCCCCGAGCATAAGTCTATGGTCATCCCCGGTTCTGCTAGTGCTCAAACCTGATAAGGAATACAGATTGTGTATTGATTACAGACAGGTTAATAAGGTCACAGTAGCAGATACCTATCCTCTTCTAAGAGTAGAAGTGTCTAGATACCATCGGCAGGGCGCAATACTTAACAAAATTCGACCTATTTAAAGGCTAATGGCAGGTTTCCCTCACGGAGCGAGCCAAACCCATCTCAGCGTTTGTAACCCCCAAACGGCCTGTTTGAATTTCAGGTGATGCAGTTTGGGATGAAGAATGCCGCATCCACCTTCCAGAGGATGATGGGTATGGTGTTATGTGATGTAGGTAATACATCACTATAGGTCTATATCGACGATGTCTTAATCCATGATTCAAGTTGAGAAGACCACCTACGTCATCTAGAATTCTTTATGGCCATGCAACATGCTTGGTTATTAGTCAACCTAAATAAATCTGAGTTCGCTAAAACCTCCATTATCTTTGTAGGATATGTGGTGGGAGGAGGATGGATTGTCCCAAAAACCAGCAACGTTGAAACTATTATCCAGTACTCGACTCCTTCAACAAGGAAGGAAATCCTGCGTTTCCTGGTATGGCTGGTTTTTACCGTAAATTTTTCCCCAACTTTTCAAGCATCGCAGTCCCTCTGATGAATCTTCTAAAGAAGGGTGTAAAGTTCATGTGGGGAAAAAGCTGCCAGGAGGCTTTTGAAAATTTAAAAGCAGTTTTGATTTCTTCTCCTATCCTCCCCCTCCCCTTCCGGCCCGTTGGCGTCGTGAGGGGGCTTGGTGGACGGCTGCCGGAGTGTGATGCTCCGTTGGGCAGTCCTCTGTCCTTTTCTGGCCTTGCACTCCTGCTGCTGTCTTCTCCAATTGTGCCGGATCGCTTTTCCTTTTCCTTATGTTTCGTTTTTCTCCCCCCTCTTCTCCTATCTGCTTGTCGTTTCCTGCCGACCTTTTGCTTGTTTTGGATTATTTCTTTGGACTTCTTCTATTTTGACGCCCGGGTGCTTGAGGAGGCATACTCTTGCACCCGTAGAACTGTAGTACCCGACGTCTCGAGCGAGGGGAACCTTTTATTGTCAATCCCCCTTTCGTCGCTGAACCCGATCTCGACGGACTGACGGTTCTTAAGGTGGCGTTTGTGGGGCGTATACTCACGACGCACCCCTAGGGGGCCCCGGCATGATCAGCGATAGCTTCCTGTTGGGTGTCCTGCCTCTAATTGTGGCTCCATGGTGGGTATGGGGGCACATTCGTGGATGAATTTGTCACTTTTCGTCTCTATGTCGTTGAATGTTTCCGTTGTACCCTCTCAGGCTCGTGGGGTGGGCGACCAAGCCCCCGAGTCGGCCTGTATTGGAAGACCAGGCTCTGTAGCTCCCGCTGCGTTGGGCCCCGACCTTGCTCCTCCTTTGACCGTCCTGACTTCTTCCCCCAGCTCCCCTCCCTCCTCTGAGGTTGGGTCGAGCCTCCAGCCCCCGGTGGTGACCACTTCGTCCCCTGGTGTGGCTAAGTCTTTCGTTGTGACTACTGCACCTTTTGACCCCTCTCTCTCTAGGGGTTCTCAACGCCGTTCGCGCCCCAACCGCACTCGCTCGATTCCTTCCCGTGCTGATGCGTATCAGGCCTTGTTTGGTCCTGCTTCATGGGCCAAATACTTTGATCTCCTCCCTCTTGATTCTGCGCCTCCTGACGATTTTTCCCTCCATCGGCATCTTGTAGATTCCGTGGATGCGTGTGTTACTTTCAACCCCACTCGTCTCGGTACACGTGTCGTTGCTGCTCCTTCTCAGGATGCGGCTTCCCGCTTGGCTGCCTTATCTTGCCTTGGCGAGATCCCTGTTCGGGTCTCCAAGAACGTTCAGATGAATTCCAGTGTTGGCACTATTCTCCTCCCACCCCATGTTGCAACCGGTGTTCGGAATCTGCAGGATTGCCACGATGATATTCGGCATATCCTTGATGCCCAAGGCCATTCTGTCCTCCAGGTTGACTCGTTTACTCGTCCCCCTCGTGGTCGTCGCCGTCAACCCCTTCGCGTTGTGAAGATCACCTTTGATGGTAGGACCCTTCCATCCTCTGTCATTCTTGCTGGTGCTAGGTGCTCTGTCCAGGAGTATATTCCTTCTCCTCGACTTTGTAATAAGTGCTGGAGGTTTGGGCATGGTGCCCTCCGCTGCTCTGGGACTGTCTCTCTCTGTCCTTTGTGTGGGAGTGAAGGTCACTCTAAGTCGGAGTGCACTTCTCCCCAAGCTCGCTGCCTCAACCGCGGTGAGGCCCATCCTACGTTCTCCCGTGCCTGTGTCCATTACAAGCTTGAGGCGGCCGTCCTTAACCTGAAGCACCGGGAGCGTTTGTCTTTTCCTGAGGCGAGGCGCCAGGTTCGCCGGCTCCCGCCTTATACTAACATCTCTTATGCTCGCGTGTTGCGCTCTTCCTCTCCTCGTCCTTCCCCCCTTCCTTAGACTCTCAACCGTTTCCGGGCCTTGGACCCTGATACGCCCACTGCCCCCTCCTCTGTTCCTTTGAGTTCTTTCCCGAGGGGTCCCCCTCCTGGTCCTCTGTCTGGGGTTCCCCTTCTTTCAACCCGGTCTGTCATGTCTCCTGTGTCTTCTTCCTCGTCCCCCTCCGATCCTCCTTCCCATCCTCTTCCTCCATCTATCGGCTCTCCCCGCCGCCTGTCGGTGCAGGCGGATGTCCATCGCTCTCCTAACGGCCGTCGTGTGTGCTCTCGTTCGGCTTCTCCTGTTGAGACACTGGAATCCGTTGCCCGGTACGTAGTTGCTGGGACACCTGTCTCTTTAAGTCAGAAGCGTAAGCCTGGCTCCTCTCCTTCCTCTTCCCCGGCGGGTAAGAAAGCTTCGCTTTCTTCCTTAGCTCCTACTTCTGGCTCTGTTGCTCCTTCCCCTCCCGTTTCAGTGGTTGCGCCCCCTGTTCCTGCTATGGAGGTTTCTTTGGCCCCTGCTTCCCTTTCGGTTGCTGCTCTTGCTGGGGTGCGCTCCCCTCTTTCTACTCCCCCTCTTCCTACTCCCCCTCTTTCTACTGCTGTCCTTGACTGCTCCTCTCCGTTGTCTCCTCCTCTTCCTCCTCCTCCTCCGGACCCCGCCCGCCCACCTCTGATCTGTTCTCCCGTTTCCTTCCCTCCGTCTTTGCTCAGTTTACCCATGCCCCCTAACCCTCACTTTGCTGACCCTGATCCCGACCCTGATATTCTTTAACGTGCTCTGTTGCTCTTTCGCCTTTGTTTCTTCCTTGTTCTCTGTTTTTGTCCTTTCTCTTCTCGTCGTTGTCCATTCTTCAATGGAACGTTCGAGGTTATTACGCCAATTTCCTCGAACTCCAACTTCTGATTTCGCGGTTTTCGCCCCTTTGTGTCTGTCTCCAGGAGCCAATGCTTGGTGCTCGTCCTGGTCGTTTTCGTGGCTATTCCTTTCTCTCCCCCCCCCCCCAGCCATTGCTGGGGCTTCTAATTCTTCTGCTCTCTTGATTCGTGCTGATGTTCCCTTTGTTCCTTTACTTTTTCCTTCGCCTCTCCATTGTTCTGCTGCTCGTATCTTTGTGGGGAAATGGTACACAGTTTGTTCCATTTATCTCCCCCCGAGTGTCCCGCTCTCTCTTCCTGATTTGAAACACCTCCTAGACTCCTTGCCGGAGCCTGTGCTCCTGCTGGGTGACTTCAATTGTCGTCATTCTCTTTGGGGTGACGTTCTGACGAATACCCGGGGTCGCCTCCTTGAGCCGTTTCTCCTCTCTTCTTCCCTGTCTCTTCTGAATTCTGGTGAGCCCACTCATTTGGACTCTCGAACTCGCACCCTTTCTTGTCTTGATCTTTCTCTCTGCTCTTCTTCTCTTTACTTAGATTTCACGTGGCAGGTTCTTGATGACCTCCATGGAAGTGATCATTTCCCCATCCTTGTTTCCTTTTTCTCTTTTCGCCCTTCCCTCTCTTTCCCTAGGTGGCAGTTTGCTAAGGCGGACTGGACCCTATTTTCCCTCAGTGCTACTCTCTCTGACCTCTCCCTTCTGCCCCTCTCTCGCGCTCTCCTCCTTTTTCATGACGCTGTCTTCGACGCTGCCCTCCGCTCTATTCCTCGCTCTTCCTCTCGGGGTCCACGGAAGTGCGTTCCCTGGTGGAATGCGGACTGTGCTCGGGCTGTCCGCTGTAAGCGTGCAGCCTGGAAGAAGCACCGCCGTAGGCAGACGACCGATTCTTTTCTTTTCTTTCGGAAAGCGAGTGCGGTGGCCCGTAGGGCCATCCGTACGGCTAAACGTGAATGTTGGGCATCTTATGTCTCGACAATTACGTCCGAAACCCCTCTGGCCCAGATCTGGAAGCGTATCCGCAAGATAGCGGGTAAGTTCGTTCCCGATGTTTCACCGGTCCTTCACCTCCATGATACTCTTGTGGCGGACCCGTTGCAGGTCGCTTCCGAACTGGGTTCCCACTTTTCTTCTGTTAGCTCTGGTCTTCATCTTCCCCAATCTTTCCTTCTTCGTAAACCTGTCCTTGAGTCTCGTCCTTTAGATTTCTGCACTCATCTTCAGCTTCCCTATAATGATCCCTTCTCTCTCTCTGAACTTCGTTCTGCCCTGGCCCTCTGCGGTTCTACGGCGGCGGGCTCCGATGGTATTCATTATGAGATGCTTCGCCATCTCCCTCCGAGCACGTCTCAGTATTTACTGAGTCTGTATAATCGGATCTGGGAGTCGTCGTCAGTCCCTGAGGACTGGCTCGATGCCGTTGTCCTCCCTGTTCGCAAACCGGGGTCTCTGGGTACTTCCCCTAAGGACTTTCGCCCTATTGCTCTCACAAGTTGTGTCTGCAAACTCTTTGAACGTATGGTTAACGTTCGTCTGATGTGGTTCCTGGAACACCATCACCTCCTCTCCCCTTCTCAATTTGGTTTCCGCAAGTGCCGCAGCACGACAGATGTCCTGGTGAACTTGGAGGTCTATATTCGTACTGCTTTTGCTGCGAAGACCTCCGTTGTTGCCGTCCTTTTTGACCTAGAAAAGGCTTACGACACCACTTGGCGTTATCATATCCTATCTCAACTTCATTCTTTTGGCCTTCGTGGTCATCTCCCTCTCTTTCTCCGCAGCTTCCTCTCTCGTCGTTCCTTTCGGGTGCGCCTTGGTACCGCTCTGTCTCCCTCTTTTCAGCAATACGAAGGTGTGCCCCAGGGTAGTGTTCTGAGCACTACTCTTTTTCTGGTTGCCCTCAATGGTCTTCTTTCCTCTCTTCCTTCTGGTGTCTTCTCCGCTCTCTATGTCGATGATCTTACCCTTTGTTGTCAGGGTGATGATTCGCCTCTCCTTCAACGCCGGCTTCAACTTGCAATTGATGCCGTGTCGTCTTGGGCCACAGGTCATGGCTTCAAGTTCTCTACTTCTAAGACTTGTGCCATGACTTTTACGCGGAAACGGGTTGTTCTTCGTCCCTCTTTGTCACTTTATGGTCATCCCCTTGAATACAAAGATTCCGCGAAGCTTTTGGGGTTATTCCTTGACACTCGTTTGTCTTGGTCTCCCCATATCTCTTACCTCCGTGTTGGGTGCTCTAAGGCCCTTACCCTCCTTCGGGTCTTGTCCCATACTTCTTGGGGGGCAGATAGGCGCACTCTCCTTGCTTTACATTCCTCTCTCGTCCTGTCTAAGCTAGATTATGGTTGCCCTGCTTACTCGTCTGCTTCTCCTTCTACTCTTCGCCGTCTTGATGCTTTGCACCATACTGGGTTGCGCCTCAGTTCTGGTGCCTTTCGTTCGACTCCCGTCCTTAGCTTGTATGTTGACACTGGCTTCCTGTCTCTCCAGGACCGCCGTGATCGCTACTGTCTTCGCTATCTTGCGCGGTCCTTGCAACATCCTTCCTCTCGCCTCTGTCGTGCTTTAACTTTTACCCCTCCTGCGGTTCCTGTTCCTCTTCACCACCTCCCTCTTTCTGTCCGGTTATCTCGCCTACAGGATTCTCTTTCCGTTCGTATTTCTGATGTTTCTCCTCGTGTTGTTCCTTCTTTGCCCCCGTGGAGGGTCCCTCTTCCGCGGTTTTGTACATCCTTGACTCGTATCACTAAAGCTTTTACCCCTCCTACGGTTCTAAAACGCCTTTTCCTCGAGCACTTTTCTTCTCACTCCCGCTCCGTTTCTGTCTTCACCGATGGGTCTAAGTCAGCGGACGGTGTTGGCTACTCTGTTGTTTTTCCTGATCGCACTTATATGTGTCGCTTGCCTCCGGAGACTAGCATCTTTACAGCGGAACTTTATGCTATTCTCTATGCTCTTCGTCTCCTGCTTTCTCGTTGTCAGTCTTCCTTTGTGGTTGTTGTTGACTCTCGTAGTGCCCTCATGGCTCTCGGGTGCTTTAATCCAGTTCATCCAGTAGTTGTCGAGATCCAGCATTGGCTGTTTCTCGTTCACAGTAAATTTAAGTCGGTTGAGTTTTGTTGGGTTCCCAGCCATATTGGCGTGTCTTTAAATGAGCGTGCGGATGCTGCCGCTAAGGAAGCTGTCCGCTCTTGTCCCATCTCTCGTAAAGGCATTCCGTATTCCGACTTTTACCCGGTTATCCATTCCTCAGTCCTTACCCGTTGGCAGGCTTCTTGGTTGTCTGTTACTGGTAACAAGCTACGTACTCTTAAATGTTGTGTTTCCTCGTGGCCGTCCTCCTTCCACCGTAACCGGCGGTGGGAAACAGCTCTGGCGAGGTTGCGTATTGGCCATACTCGCTTAACCCATGGTCACTTGATGGAGCGCCGCCCTGCTCCTTATTGTCCTAGTTGCATTGTCCCTCTTACGGTCGTGCATGTCCTTCTTGAATGTCCTGACTTCCAGGACGAGCGTGTGTCTTGCTTTCCGACCGCCCCTCGCGGTCACCTGTCCCTCGATAGAATTCTTGGTGACTCGGATACTTTTGATATCGTTCGCCTTATGCGTTTTTGTTCTCGTATTGGCATCCTTGGTGATATTTAGCGCCCTCTGATTATTTTGCGTATTTGATGGTGCTACATAGCCTTCCCGGTTTGGTGCCTTCTTTTGATAATTACTTACTTCTATCCTCATGTCCCCAAATTTCGAAGATAAATTCACTCACCGTAAATGCTTCCAATTACGGCCTCGGGGCTGTATTATCACAGATTGATGCTAAAGGAGTGGAACACCGTATAGCATACTATTCTAAGAAGTTTACTAGTAGCCAGCTAAATTACTCTGTGATAGAAAAGGAGACGTTGGCCCTGGTCAGTTCTGTACAACACTTTGAAGTTTACCTAACCAGTAATGGCCATCCAATACTGGTCAGGTCTGACCACAATCCCCTAAAATACTATGTACAGTTAAGGCAGAAAAATCTTCTGCACACCAGATGGAGTCTACACCTCCAACAATATCCTCTATATGTCGAGCATATCAAAGGAGTGGAAAAACCTTGACCTTGAGGTGCTTCCGGGGCTTAACGTCCCCGCGGCCCGGTCGTCGACCAGGCCTCCTGGTCGACGACGACAGCGTGGTGGCAGACATTGTCTCGCATCTAAGGTACTGAGTTTGTTTTGCTCAAGCATACTAATTTGGTTTATTTTCCTTTTAGAAACCAAACCATCGTTGGAGGGTGGAGACGCAATTACAGTGCTATCTGTGAGTCGGCACTCCCGTACCCCGGGTATTGAACGCAATGTGGACAGTGCCATCTGTTGGTGGTGGCGTGGTAGCAATGAATGGCTCTGGTTTCCTACCTTAGTCAGAAAGAGAGGTCGATGTGGATGACCTGGTAGGTGGCGTGTCATGATCAGCGCCATCTAGGTTGTGCTACAAGAATAATGTTCACTCCCTGGTGAATGAGTGTTACCTTATGATTTCCCCAGTATCCTGTCCATCTTATTAATGACGTTTTTATGGCCACAGAAGTGAAGTACTCACCTAGTTGTACTCACCTAGTTGTGCTTTCGGGGGTTGAGCTCTCGCTCTTTGGTCCCGCCTCTCAACCGTCAATCAACAGGTGTACAGGTTCCTGAGCCTATTGGGCTCTATTATATCTACACTTGAAACTGTGTATGGAGTCAGCCTCCACCACATTGCTTCCTAATGCATTCCATTTGTCAACCACTCTGACACTAAAAAAGTTCTTTCTAATATCTCTGTGGCTCATTTGGGCACTCAGTTTCCACCTGTGTCCCCTAGTGCGTGTGCCCCTTGTGTTAAATAGCCTGTCTTTATCAACCCTGTCGATTCCCTTGAGAATTTTGAATGTGGTGATCATGTCTCCCCTAACTCTTCTGTCTTCCAACGAAATGAGGTTCAATTCCCGTAGTCTCTCCTCGTAGCTCATACCTCTCAGCTCGGGTACTAGTCTGGTGGCAAACCTTTGAACCTTTTCCAGTTTAGTCTTATGCTTGACTAGATATGGACTCCATGCTGGAGCCGCATACTCCAGGATTGGTCTGACATATGTGGTATATAATGTTCTGAAAGATTCTGTACACAAGTTTCTAAAGGCCGTTCTTATGTTAGCCAACCTGGCATATGCTGCTGATGTTATCCTCTTGATATGAGCTTCAGGGGACAGGTCTGGCGTGATATCAACCCCCAGGTCTTTCTCTCTCTCTCTCTGACTCTTGAAGTATTTCATCTCTCAAGTGATACCTTGTATCTGGTCTCCTGCTTCCTACCCCTATCTTCCTTACATTACATTTGCTTGGGTTAAACTCTAACATCCATTTGTTCGACCATTCCTGCAGCTTTTCCAGGTCTTCTTGAAGCCTCAAGCTGTCCTCCTCTGTCTTAATCCTTCTCATAATTTTGGCGTCGTCAGCAAACATTGAGAGGAATGAGTCTATACCCTCTGGGAGATCATTTACGTATATCAGAAACAGGATAGGTCCAAGCACAGAGCCCTGTGGGACTCCACTGGTGACTTCACGCCATTTTGAGGTCTCACCCCTCACTTTAACTCTCTGCTTCCTATTGCTTAGGTACTCCCTTATCCACTGGAGCGCCCTACCAGTTACTCCTGCCTGTTTCTCCAGCTTATGCATCAACCTTTTATGGGGTACTGTGTCAAAGGCTTTCCGACAGTCCAAAAAAATGCAGTCCGCCCATCCTTCTCTTTCTTGCTTAATCTTTGTCACCTGATCATAGAATTCTATCAAGCCTGTAAGGCAAGATTTACCCTCCCTGAACCCATGTTAATGAGTTGTCACGAAGTCTCTTCTCTCCAGATGTGTAACTAGGTTTTTTCTCACAATCTTCTCCATCACCTTGCATGGTATAAAAGTTAAGGACACTGGCCTGTAGTTCAGTGCCTCTTGTCTGTCACCCTTTTTAAATATTTGTACTACATTAGCAGTCTTCCATACTTCTGGTAGGTCTCCCGTTTCCAGTGACCTACTATACACTATGGAGAGTGGCAAGCAAAGTGCTCCTGCACACTCTTTCAATACCCATGGTGAGATTCCGTCCGGCCCAACAGCTTTTCTCACATCCAGCTCCAATAGGTGCTTCTTGACCTCATCTCTTGTAATTTCGAACCTTTCCAAGGTCACCTGGTTTGCTGCCACCTCTCCTATCGCCGTGACTTCTCCCTGTTCTATTGTAAAGAACTCCTGGAACATTTTGTTGAGTTCTTCACACACCTCTTTGTCATTCTCTGTGTACCTGTCCTCGCCCACCCTAAGTTTCATCACCTGTTCCTTCGCTGTTGTCTTCCTCCTGATGTGACTGTGTAGTAGCTTTGGTTCGGTCTTGGCTTTATTAGCTATATCATTTTCATACCTTTTCTCAGCTGCTCTTCTCACACTAACATACTCGTCCCTGGTTCTCTGGTATCTCTCTCTACTCTCTGGTGGTCTGTTATTACGGAAGTTCCTCCATGCCCTTTTGTTCAGCTCCTTTGCTTTCATACATTCCTTATTAAAGCACGGATTCTTCCTTTGCTTCTCTGTTTTTTCCTGTTGGGCTGGGACAAACCTGCTTACAGCCTCCTAACATTTTTGGGTGACATAGTCCATCATGTCTTGTACGGACTTGGTTCCGAGTTCTGTGTCCCAGTGTATATCCCTTAGGAATTTATTCATCTCCTCATAGTTTCCCTTTCGGTACGCCAGGCCTTTGTTTCCCAGTTCTTTTTTGGGGGTGATAATTCCTAGCTCAACCAGGTACTCAAAGCTCAATACACTATGATCACTCATTCCCATGGGGGCTTCCAACTTAACTTCCCTTATATCCGACTCATTTAGGGTAAATATCAGATCAAGCAAGGCTGGTTCATCCCCTCCTCTCGTTCTTGTCGGTCCCTTGACGTGTTGACTTAGAAAGTTTCTTGTTGCCATATCCAGCAGCTTAGCTCTCCATGTGTCTGCGCCTCCATGTGGGTCTCTGTTCCCCCAATCTATCTTTCCATGGTTGAAGTCTCCCATGATTAGTAGCCTGGATCCGTTCCTGCTAGCCACAGAAGTTGCTCTCTCTATTATATTGATGGTGGCCAAGTTGTTTCTATCATATTCTTGTCTGGGTCTTCTGACATTCGGTGGGGGGTTATATATGACTACTACTATAATTTTCTGTCCTCCAGTTGCTATGGTGCCTGATATGTAGTCACTGAAACCTTCACAGTTCTGAATTACCATCTCTTCGAAACTCCAACCTTCTCTTAGTAGCAAAGCTACACCACCTCCTCCTCTCCCTTCTCTCTCTTTCCTCACTACATAGTAGCCCTGTGGAAACACTGCGTTTGTTATGGTGTTTGTTAGCTTTGTTTCTGTGAGTGCTATTATATCTGGGTTTTCTTCTAGTGCCCATTCTCAGAGTTCACTTTTTTTATTTGTAATTCCATCTATGTTAGTGTACATTGCCTTGAAACTCACTTTCTTCAGTTCATTTTCTTGTCCCTTTCTTGGCGAGCATTCTGCTGGTGTGAGAAGCTTTTCAGTGGGTGAGATGATCTGTGAGGTGGTTTGCTGGGTTTCAGGGGAGTTAGGGGTGAGGGGTGGGGGTTTCATGGAAGGGGGGACAGGTAGGGTGTGGGTTAAGGAGATAGGGGGGACATGGAGGATACGGGGTGAGGGGGGAGGAGGGATAGGGAGGTTATGGGATGAAGGGGGACGGGGGGACTGGGGGGAAAGGTGGGAGGGGGGACATGATGGGAATGGGGAAGGGATGACAGGGTAAGAATGGGGTGGGGGGAGGGAGGGTTGGGTGGGGGCAGTTAGGGTGAGGGGAAGGGAGGGTTTCTATGCAGAGGGGGGTGGTGGGGTTGCCCTCCCCTCTGGTGTTGCTGGGATACTGGTTTTGGGTTCGCCTCTTGTCTCTAGGACTGTTGTGTTGGGGGCTGTGATTTCCTGGTTTGCTTCTCCCTCCCTGCGCTTCCTCCTTGCTTCTGCTGCCCTGGCTCTCTCCTCCTTCGTCCTGTCCCTCTGCAGGAATACTTTCTTGTATCCCTCCACATGCTGCAGTCGACTCTTCCTGTCGAGAATATCCTCCTTCGTGGTTTCGTTTGTAAACACCACTTTTACAAGTCGGTTTCTGTCCTTGTTGTACCAGCCCAACCTGAAAACCTTCTCAATGTTTCGTTCAGCCCCTTCCATCTGTAACCCTTTCAGTAGCCCCTGTACTGCCTCTCTATCCTTGCTATTCCATTCTTGCCTGTTGGATCCTTCCTGCTCTTTGATGCCTACAACTACCACTGACCTTTTTCTCTCCAGCAGCTGAGTGGTGCACCTTGCTGCTTCCTGTGAGGTGGCTGCTTGCATCGCTACCTCCCTCACTGTGTCCATTGCTTCTGAGCTCTTTTTCAGTATGTCTGCAAATGTTTCGGGTACAGAGGCATTTCCTTCCAATGTAACATTCCCACCTTCCCTTTGGATGATAATCTGATGCTCGGTCTCTTTATTTTTTTTCTGTGAGGGATTTTATCTCCTCCCTTGCTGATGTCAGCTCACTTTGCAGGTTGTTAATTGTTATCCTCATTTCCTGCATCTCCTTCCTGAATTCCTCCAGAACTTGGGTTAACATGTCCCTCGTTTGATCAATTTGGCTGTTCCCTGTGTCCCTGTTGCGTCTACCTGCCATTTTGCCCTTGTCAAGAGAGAGAGAGCAAGAATAGTCCTAGTGTGAGTGGGTGTGGTGGGCGGGGGAGTGTTTTGGGAGTGTGGGAGTGATGGGGGGGGGGGGAATGTGTTGGGAGAGTGAGATGGGGGGTTAAGAGATGGGTGAGGTCTAGTCTTCAGATTACGGCGGGTGGGGGAGGATTAGCGGCTTATCTGGGTTCCCAGTGAGCTCACAAGTGTGGAGGCAATTGTGGTGAGGAAGACAGTTTACCTTGGACAGCTCACGAATCCTTAGATTGGTCTTGAAAGAAGAATAAGTAATCCGCCGTCGATAAAGGCAGTGTGTTAGCTGCTAGTATACGCTGCAGCTAACACACGGTGACGATCGGCGTACCCCGGGATTGGCTATTAAGGGTTACAGTGATATGCATAGTGTGAAGTGCTGCTGGCAAGCTGCTAGAGGCTTCTGCTGAGGGGTTTGCTACCCATGTGTGAGTTCGTTTGGTACCCATGTCAGCATGTTGCTGGAGAGCAAAAGGTGGGGTGTTGGCACATCATGATACTGTGTGGGTGGACTGGCTCGTATAGAAAGGTGAACTCACCAGTGTTGTCCAGTATGCGTGGATAAGGTACTGGGACGTCGTAATCACTGGAATTGGTGAACACCGCAAACGCATTTGTATCCTGAGTGAAAGTGACACTATTGTATGTAAGTGTAGCAATAGTCTATTTTAATATTTATTTAATGGTGGAGGTGAATATTTTGGTAAAGGCAAGTGTGTAGTGTTTATTCCCCTTATATCTTTATTGCACTATACAGTCAGTTCTTGAAAGCATACTACTGACTTGGGATCGGATACACCAAAAGAATTAATATTACCAAGAACCCGGTTACTGGTCCTAAGTGGCCGTAACACTCCAGAAGGACATGATGAGGGAGGAGAGAGCCATGGCAGCAGCAGCAAGGAAGAAACGAAGGGTGGGAGGAGAAAACCAGGAAATCACAGCCTCCAACACAACATCCCCAAAGGTGAGGGAGGGGGGGGGGGGGACCCACAACCAGCAACCCAGTAACACCAGAGGGGAGGGCAACTCCACCACCCTCCTCTCCATAGAAACCTCCCTACCCCAAACACTCCCTGTTCCTGCTCCAATTCTCAGCCAACTCTCCCTCCCCCATCATCCCATACCCATCCTGCTTTCCCTCCACCACACCCATCGTGTCCCACCTCCCCACATTCCCTCCCTGTCTCCCCTCCCCATTCTTCCCATACCTTCCTTGTCCCCCCTTCACTTAACCCCCCCCCCTCCCACCCCTCACCTCAGTATCCTCTGAGACCCTATTATCCACCTCATAAATCCTCTCACCTATGGAACAGCTTTCTCCATCAACAGAACGCTTACAAAGAAGGGGACATGAGAAGGAACAGAAGAAAACCCAGACTTAATAGCACTCACTAGAAATAAAGCTAACGAAAACCATAACAAATGCAGCATTTCCACACGACTACTGTGTTGTGAGGAAAGAGAGAGAAGGAAGAGAAGGTGGTGGTGTAGCTCTGCTGGTAAGAAAAGGCTGGGAATTTGAGGAGATGGTTATTCAGGCCTGTGAAGGTTTCAGTGACTACATAACAGATACCATAGCAATTGGAGGACAAAACATTATATTTGTAGTCATATATAACCCAACACCAAATGACAGAAGACCCAGACAGGATTATGACAGAAACATGGCCACCTTTACCATAATAGAGAGAGCAGCTTCTGTCACTGGCAGGAACGGATGCAGACTACCAATCATGGGAAATTTCAACCACAGGAAGAGATTGGGGGAGCAGAGACCCACATGGAGGAAAATACACATGGTGAGCTATGCTGCTGGACGAGGCAACAAGAAACTTTCGAAGCCAACACGTCAAGGGACCGACAAGAATGATTGGGGAAGATGATGCTTGATCTGATATTTACCCTAAATGAGGGGGATATAAGGGGAAGTTAAGTTTGAAGCACCCTTGGGAATGAGTGATCACAGTGTATTGATCTTTGAGTACTTGGTAGAGCTAGGACTTATGTCTCCCCCAAAAAGAACTAGAAAACAAAAGGCTGGCGTACCGAAAGGAGAATTATGAGATGAGATGTTTCCTAAGGAATATACCATGGGACACAGAACTCAGAGCTAAGTCTGTTCAAGACATGATGGACTATGTCACCCAAAAGTGTCAGGAGGCAGTAAACAGGATTATCACGGCCGAAAAGGAAAACTCTGAGAAGCAAAAGAAGAATCTATGGTATAATAGGGCATGTATGGAAGCAAAGGAACCGAACTAAAGGAGGTTCATCTTCTTGAGATGATGATTTGATTTGATGATGAGGTGAAGAAACTTCCGAAATAACAGAACACCTGAATGCAGAGAGAGAGAGATCAGAGAACCAAGAATGAGTAAGTTAGAATGAGTAGAGAAGCAGAGAAAAGTTGTGAAATTGATATAGCAAACATAGCCGAGGACTGAACCAAAGATACTCCAAAATCACATCAGGAGGAAAACAACAGTGAAAGAACATTTGATGAAACTTAGAACGGGTGAGGACAGGTAAGAGAGAATGACGCAAGGTGATGGAGAAGAACGTGAGAAAAAACCTTGAAACACATTTCGAGAGAAGCTACTTTGTGACAAATCGCCAACATGGGGTTCAAGAAAGGTAAATCTTGCCTCACTGGCTTATTAGAATTCTACGACCAGGTGACGAAGATTAAGCAAGAAAAAGAAGGCTGGGCAGACTGCATTTTCTTTGATTATTAGAAAGTCTTTGACACAGTACCCCAGAAGAGGCTAGTACATAAGCTGGAGAGACAGACAGGAGTAACTATTAAGAGGTTCCAGTGGATAAGGGAGTACCTAAGCAATAGGAAGCCGAGAGTTACAGTGAGGGGTGAGACCTCAGAATGGCGTGAAGTCACCAGTGGAGTCCCACAGGGCTCTGTACTCGGTCCTATCCTGTTTCTGATATACGTAAATGATCTCCCAGAGGGTATAGACTCATTCCTCTCAATGTTTGCTGAAAATGCCAAAATTGTGAGGAGGATTAAGACAGAGGAGGACTGCTTGAGGCTTCAAGAAGACCTGGACATACTGAAGGAATGGTCGAACAAATTGTTGTTAGAGTTTAACCCAAGCAAATGTAATGTAATGAAGATTGGTGTAAGGAGCAGAAGGCCAGATACAAGGTTTCATTTGGGAGATGAAATTCTTTAAGACTCATAGAAAGAGAAAGACTTGGGAGTTGATATCACACAAGACCTGTCCCCTGAAGTGCATATCAAGAGGATAACATCAGCGGCATATTCCAGGTAGGCCAACTTAAGAACGGCTTTAGAAATTTGTGTAAGGGATAATTCGAACTTTGTATACCACATATGTCAGACCAATCCTGGAGTATGCGGCTCCAGCATGGAGTTCCATATCTAGTCAAGCATAAGACTTAACTGGAAAAGGTTCAAAGGTTTGCCACCAAACTAGTACCCGAGCTGAGAGGTATGAGCTACGAGGAGAGACTACGGGAATTGAACCTCACTTCGTTGGAAGACAGAAGAGTTAGGGGGACATGATCACCACATTCAAGATTCTCAAGGGAATCGACAGGGTTGATAAAGACAGGCTATTTAACACAAGGGGCACACGCACTAGTGGACACAGGTGTTAATTGAATGCCCAAATGAGCCACAGAGATATTAGACAGAATTTTGTTAGTGTCAGAGTGGTTGACAAATGGAATGCATTAGGAAGTAATGTGGTGGAGGCATGACTCCATACACAGTTTCAAGTGTAGACATAATAGAGCCCAGTAGGCTCAGGATCCTGTACATCAGTTCATTGTCAGTTGAGAAGCGGGACCAAAAAGCCAGAGTTCAACCACCGCACGCACACCTAGGTGAGTACAACTTGGTGAGTACATGCTCACATGCGCTCGCTCACACGCACACGCTCACACACACACTAGAAGCACTAAGTATACCACTCTCTATGGTGTATAACAGGTCACTGGAAACAGGAGACCTACCAGAAAGTTGGAAGACAGCTAACGTATTCCCAATATACAAGAAGGGTGACAGAAAAGAGGTACTGAACTACAGGCCATACCATGAAAGGTGATGGAGAAGATCGCGAGGAAAAGGCTCGTAGAGCTTCTGGAGGGCAATAGCTTTGTAACACACCACCAGCATGGGTTCAGAGATGATAAATCGTGCCTCACAGGTTTAATAGAATTCTATGACTAGGCAATAAAAAATAGGCAGGAAAGAAAAGAGTGGGCAGACTGCATTTAATCTGGCCTGCCAGAAAGCCTTTGACACAGTACCCCAGAAAAGACTGTTAAAAAAGTTGGAGCAACAGGCAGAAGTTAAAAGGAAGGTGCTCCAGTGGATAAGGGTATATTTAACCAACAGGAAACAGCGAGTAACGGTGAGGGGGTAGACATCAGAGTGGCGAGATGTCACCAACAGAGTCCCATAGGCCTCAGTACTTGGACCCATCCTGTTTCTAATATATGTAAACGATTTTCCGGAATGTATAGACTCATTCCTTTCAATGTTTGCTGATGATCCAAAAATTATTGGAAGAATCAAGACAGACGAAGATAGACAGAGGCTACTGGATGACCTGGACAAACTGGAGGAATGCTCTAGAAAATGGCTGCTAAAGTTTAACTCAGGAAAGTGTAAAGTAATGAAATTAGGCGAAGGGAGCAGGAGGCTGAACACAAGGTACCATCTGGGAGGTGAATTCCTTGCACAAGTTATATAGAGAGAAAGAGCTGGAGGTTGATATCACACCGAATCTGTCCCCAGAGGCCCACATCAAAAGAATATCAGCGGCGTATGATAGACTGGCCAACATACATTGTTCGCATTTGTGTTCCTCACGTGTGCCCCAAAGAATGAGGTGATTTGATAAAATACCATGCCCAAGATTACCAACTGAGTGCCGGCGGGGGGATGGAAATAGCCTCGGCTACCATCCTCTTTTGTCTGGTCGTGCTGGTCGAGCGGTTAAGGGATTCTGTACGCCAACAGAGTGCTCCTGGCACTATGGGTTCGAGTCACTACCTGGGGTGTGAGTTTTCAGTTGCATATAGTTTTGGGGACCATTCAGGCTTGTGTGTATATATATATATATATATATATATATATATATATATATATATATATATATATATATATATATATATATATATGACAATGTCAGACAACGGAGGAAAAATAAAACAGGAATTTCCTTAATTACTTTCGTATATTAAATACATCTTCAGAAGGTGGACCTTATGAAGATGTATTTAATATACGAAAGTACTTAAGGAAATTCCTGTTTCATTTTTCCTCCGTGGTCTGACATTGTCACATTCTTAATCACGTGTTTATTTTCGTGATATTCACACACACACACACACATATATATATATATATATATATATATATATATATATATATATATATATATATATATATATATATATATATAATATATATATATATATATATATATATATATATATATATATATATATATATGTCGTACCTAGTAGCCAGAACTCACTTCTCAGCCTACTATTCAAGGCCCGATTTGCCTAATAAGCCAAGTTTTCCTGAATTTATATATTTACTATAATTTTTTTCTTATGAAATGATAAAGCAACCCTTTTCTCTATGTATGAGGTCAATTTTTTTTTATTGGAGTTAAAATTAACGTAGATATATGACCGAACCTAACCAACCCTACCTAACCTAACCTAACCTATATTTATAGGTAAGGTTAGGTTAGGTAGCCAAAAAAAGCTAGGTTAGGTTAGGTTAGGTAGGTTAGGTAGACGAAAAAACATTAATTCATGAAAACTTGGCTTATTAGGCAAATCGGGCCTTGAATAGTAGGCTGAGAAGTGCGTTCTGGCTATTAGGTACGACATATATATATATATATATATATATATATATATATATATATATATATATATATATATATATATATATATATATATATATATATATATAATATTATTAAATATGACCGAAAAAGTAAGATTAATAATTCTAACACGAATTTTCTCAATCTTTCGTACATTACGCTTCACTGTTGGAGGTAAATAAAAAATCACTTCTCCAAAATTCATTTTTATTTCTAGTCTGACGCGACACGGGCGCGTTTCGTAAAACTTATTACATTTTCAAAGACTTCACAAATACACAACTGATTAGAACTTACGTATCTCCGATTTTATATCTACATTTGAGTGAGGTGGGAGGGGTGATGTGGCATTAACACAAGACAGAACAAGAGGGGATATTAATAGGGTATTAAAAGTATCAACACAAGACAGAACACGAAACAATGGGTATTGAATAGAAGTTATTGTAGAAAGCCTATTGGTCCATATTTCTTGATGCTTCTATATCGGAGCGGAGTCTTGAGGTGGGTAGAATATAGTTGTGCATTAATTGGCTGTTGATTGCTGGTGTTGACTTCTTGATGTGTAGTGCCTCGCAAATGTCAAGCCGCCTGCTATCGCTGTATCTATCGATGATTTCTGTGTTGTTTACTAGGATTTCTCTGGCGATGGTTTGGTTGTGGGAAGAGATTATATGTTCCTTAATGGAGCCCTGTTGCTTATGCATCGTTAAACGCCTAGAAAGAGATGTTGTTGTCTTGCCTATATACTGGTTTTTTTTTGGAGCTTACAGTCCCCAAGAGGGCATTTGAAGGCATAGACGACGTTGGTCTCTTTTAAAGCGTTCTGTTTTGTGTCTGGAGAGTTTTTCATGAGTAGGCTGGCCGTTTTTCTGGAGACTGAAGTTCCTTCCTCCTTCAGACCTGAACCTCCTTCAGAGGAGGTTCTCCTCTGAAGAGACAACCAACACAACACCTATACCCCCTATTAGACTATTTTACAGGAACTTCTTTTCCACAGCTCATAAAACGGAGGAAAGGGTCCTGAAAGATATTGTTAATAGAAACGTTATCCCTACAGACAAAAATCAGAGGATACAACTGACGATTTACTATAAAACCAGAAAAACGGCCAGCCTACTCATGAGAAACTCTCCAGACACAAAACAGAACGCTTTAAAAGAGACCAACGTCGTCTTTGCCTTCAAATGCCCTCTTGGGGACTGTAAGCTCCAAAAAACCCAGTATATAGGCAAGACAACAACATCTCTTTCTAGGCGTTTAACGATGCATAAGCAACAGGGCTCCATTAAGGAACATATAATTTCTTCCCACAACCAAACCATCGCCAGAGAATTCCTAGTAAACAACACAGAAATCATCGATAGATACAGCGATAGCAGGCGGCTTGACGTTTGCGAGGCACTACACATCAAGAAGTCAACACCAGCAATCAACAGCCAATTAATGCACAACTATATTCTACCCACCTCAAGGCTCCGGTCCAATATAGAAGCATCAAGAAATATGGACCAATAGGCTTTCTACAATCACTTCTATTCAATACCCATTGTTTCGTGTTCTGTCTTGTGTTGATGAAATTAATACCTTATTAAATACCACCTCACCCCATCCACCTCACTCAAATGTAGATATAAACAAATTGGAGATGTGTAAGTTCTATTTAGTTGTGTATGTTTAAACTAAAGTCTTTGAAAATGTAATAAGTTTTACGAAACGCGCTCAAAGTGTCGCGTCAGACTAGAAATAAAAATTAATTTTGGAGAATTGATTTTTGAATTACCACCAACAGTGAAAAGAAATGTACGAAATATTGAGAAAATTCGTGTTAGAATTATTAATCTTACTTTTTAATTATTAATAGAATTATTAATCATATATATATATATATATATATATATATATATATATATATATATATATATATATATATATATATATATATATATATATATATATATATATATATATAACTATTTGTTTGTACAAAATCGCTAATCTCCGAAAGTTCTTCACCGATTGCTTTGAAATTTTCACACAACGTTCCATTCGCATCTGAGCGGGTTTATATATACATAATATATAGATGTCACTTCTGTGAAGGGAAAAAACCCGCTTTTTTGAAAAACTGGGTTTTTCATTGGAGGGAAATCTCCGAAACATCTTTACTAATTGTTTTGAAATTTTGAAACAACGTTGCATTCGAATAGGCTCGTGTTTTTCTGTACCTACTATATGCATGCCACACCTGTGACAGTAAAAAATGTTTTTTTTTTCTAAGCAGCACCATTTGTTAGACGTAAGAGCAACACACGCTGTAATCTCCTTAAGTTCTTCATTGATTGCTTTGAAATATTGACACAACGTTCCATTCGAATACACGCGTGTTTTTATATACCAACTATATAAATGTAACACCTGTGACAGGTAAAAACATGCTTTTTTGATAAACAGTGTAATCTATTGCACATAATAGCAACTCACGCTATACTAAATATGTTACGATTCCATTTCAATGTTTCCAATTGCATTGATAAATTGAATTTTCATAAATTTCGATTTATTTTCATTTTGATTTAACTATTTTGTGACATTGCTTTGAAATTGAACTGTGTTGTTTACCATTCCGTTCATTTCGTAAGTATAAGTATAGATGCCACACCTGTGACAGGTAAAATCATTCATTTTTTTTAAAGAAACAGTGTCATCTGTTGCACATAGGGGCAATACACGCTCTTCTAAACTTTTTACGAATCCATTTCAATATTTCTGATTGAAATGTCAAATTGAATTTTCATAGATTTCAATTGATTTTCATTTTCATTTAAGATTTTTTGTGTGACATTTCGTTGGAGTTGAGCTGGGTTTTTTACCATACCTTTTATTTACTGAGTATAGTTTATTCTTGTATTTTTTCATTTTTTTATTTCGTTTTTTAACTGTTTTTCTTATATTTCAGTGATGGGAACATCAGATCATTTGATGTTCCCAATTTTCTGATGGGAACATCAGATCGTTTGGCACTGCATCGAACGAGGGAGTGGGGAATGTTGGGGGAGGAAAAGGGGACTGGAGTGGGGGGGGATGGTGGGGAGGTCGAGGGGACACAGCAGTTGGGGAAGGTGGGGATGAGGGAACAGGGGAATGGAGAATGGTGGGGAGTACAAGGGGACAGAGAAGTGGAGGTTCGTGGAAAGGACGAGCGGATGGGGGAAGGCGGAATGGTAGGGTGGATGAGGGGATGGAGGAGTTGGAGATGGAAGGGATGAGGAAGGGACGGTGAAGTGGGAAATGGTTAGGAGAATGAGCGGATGCTGGAGTGGGGGATGTTGGGGGAGGATGAAGGGGCAGGATGAAGGGGCAGGGGAGTGGGGAATTGTTGGGAGAAAGAGGGAACGGTTGAGTGAGGAATGGTTGGGTTGGGAGGATGAGGGGACTGGGCAAGGGGGAATGTTGGGAAGGACTGGGAGACAGGGGAAGGTTGCTGTGGCTCAGCAATGCACATGCGTTGCCGAGCCACAGCAATGCATGGCCTGGTACAGCTAGTATATAAATAAAAATGAAAATGTTTAATTGTGCATTAATTGGCTGCCAATTAATGCACAACTATATTCTACCCACTTCGAAACCCCGAACCAATATGGAAGCAACAAGAGGAAGTATGGGCCAATAGGCCTTCTGCAGTTACTTCCATTCTTATGTTCTCATATCCAAGTTATTCCCATTGTTTCGTGCTTCTGTCTTGTGTTTGTCATAAGTTTGTTCACCTCACCCACAACTTTTGTACTATATCACCTCACCCAAAATGAGTATAAGTTCGATGAATTTGTGTGTTAATTAGGTCTTTGAAAATGTAATAAGCCATTACGAAACGCGTTCAGGCGTCAGACCATTAATAAAAAAGGAATTTTGGAGAATTGATATTTTTATTACCACCGACAGTGAAGAAAAACATAAGAAATATTGAGAAAATTCGTGTTAGAATTATTAATCTTACCTTTTCGGTTATATTCAACAACATATGTTTACAAGAAAGAAGGCGACCAAAATATAATTATATAATATATATATATATAAATATATATATATATATATGCAGAATAACCACATATGAAAAATAGAAACTGCTTAACGCGTTTTCGGCTAATTCGCCTTCATCAGAGCAAAGTAGAAACTTTGCTCTACTTTGCTCTGATGAAGGCGAATTAGCCGAAAACGCGTTAAGCAGTTTCTATTTTTCATATGTGGTTATTCTGCATACTTGGATCAGTGTTTTTGTGATCATTGTTGCATATATATATATATATATATATATATATATATATATATATATATATATATATATATATATATATATATATATTGGTGTATACTGGCAGCAGGTTTTCTTTCAAACATGTTTCATTGAATATGACCGCATATTCTGTATTTATTATTTTCTGGTTTAGGGCTTCTATCCCTCTAACTATTTTCTTAGCATCAGGGCTTAATTGAAATAGGAGTTCTCCAAAACTCATTTTCGTACTTTAAGGTGAAGAAAAGAAGTGATTTACTATAGAGTGTATTACACTTATTTGTATAATTTGCACGACGTTTCGAACCTCCATGGTTCATTCTCAAGTGAACAGATCTTACAATACTAGTTGATTTTATACCCGCATTAGGTCAGGTGATAATACAATGAAGGTTAAAACATGGGGGGATACATAAGGGATAAACATAGGGGCTGCAGAAGGCTTATTGGCCCATACGAGGCATCTCTATCTAAACACAAAGATTAATCCAGTGTAATTGGCCTGTTATGTTGGACATTGTCTTCTGTGTTGGCATCGATATGTTCTTGTCTTGTCCTTACTCTCATGGTGGGTAGAGTAAATAGTTCCGTGATTTGGGTGTTCATGGTAGGTCGCTCTATTCTTATGTGAATTGCCTCAAGAATTTGTAATCTTCTTGAATCTTGGGGTTTGTCTATTATGCAAGTATTCTTGTTCAACATTTCTCTTGTTAGAGTAATGTCATGGGCTTGTCTCATGTGATTCCTAGGGGCACCAGATTGAAGATGGCATGTCAAACGCCTCGTCAGCTTGGTCGACGTCATACCTATGTACTTACATTGAAGGTTACATCCTTCGTGGGGGCAAGTGTACATGTATACAACGCTTGACTGCTGTAGAGGGTTCTCCGTCGGCTTCGGGCTGTTTTTGATAAGGAGTTCGGAAGTCTTCTTGGTTTTGTAGAATATTATCAGGTTTATGTTTTGGTTAGGAGTAGTGCTTTTTACTCCTTTACGGATTATTTCTTTCATTATTCTTTCCTCTTTTATATGTTCACTGTGCATGGTTAGATTTGTAATATAATTTTATTGGGGGTGTTGTGGTTTCTGTTCTAGGTTCTGAATTATACCAACGGTCCAAGTGTCTTCTTATAGCAGCGTTTATTTCCGCGTTGCTATATCCGTTGTTCACCAATACCTGAGTTACTCTTTCAAACTCTCTACTCACGTTGCTCCATTCAGAGCAGTGGGTAAGCGCTCGACGAATATAAGCATTGAGAACACTGGCTTTGTATCTTTGGGGGCACTCACTTCTACCGTTCAGGCATAATCCTATGTTGGTGGGCTTGGTATATACGTTGGTGCTTAAAGAAGGTTCCTGTTTTTGTTATTAGTACATCCAAGAATGGCAGACTGTTATTTTCACTATTTTCATGTGTAAATCGGAGTACTGACTCTCTCTCTAGGTGTCTTTTTAGGTCAATTAGTTCATCTGGATTGTTATGACCGTCTCGTGTTGAGTGCTCCCCCAGAACGGTTTTTTAAGTCATTTGGTGAAACGGTGAAAAGTTATGAAGAGTATTCATCTCAGGAGATCCAGACAGAGATTTGGCGAATGGAAAAATTAACCTTCCATCATCGGGACATGATTACAGCCTTTGAGTCTGGCCGGAGTGTCTATGGGCTCATAAGGTGACCTCTACCCCACACCCCTTCATCCCTCTCGCCTCCCCAGGTGGGTCACAGGTGTATTTAAAGGTCCCCCACCGCCGCTCCTGGAACACTATACTACAGTTGTCGACACGCTCCTCACAGCCACCCTCTCGCCATGTCGCTGGCGAGTATCAAGACCATTGGTGACGATATCACTGACTCCCAGACCTTTGGGGTAGGCGACGTCATCGTCTATGAGTTACTGGCTGCCGTTGTGCGTCCCTATGGGCTAGCCTCTGTCGGTAGGAAAACCTACCCCTACACCCGTGTGGAACGTGTTGGGCTGGGAAAAGTCAATAGGGCAATAATTTGTTGTCGGGCTACCACAGGGGACAATGATATAAAGATAGCCACACTCCCCTCTGAAGGACAAGATCTCATAGAGGAGCCCGTCCTTTACTTCAGGCCGACATTTGTGGCCCTGATTTCAGCATTTGGGGCAGGAGCCCCCTTCGAGTCAAACCCAATAGCCCAGGCACAAGTGCAGACTTCCGCCGACACTTACTACGTCTCTAACGTCACCCTGGATACATCCAAAAACCGGCAATATTGGATCAGGATGGCCCTAACAAAGGTGGGCAATCTAATGGTGAGAACCCCAACCATGTCTCAGCTAGTGGTACCTCACGGCTTAGGGGCTTCCCGCGATGGTATGGACAACTGGCACAAGGACATTGGACCCATGCTGCTCTCTCTTCATCAAGAACTGGCAAAACTCAACAAAGAGTTGGTCATCCTCCAACGACCCGCTGCTGTTACCCCATCAGTGGTGCCCCTCCCGTTCAACAACCCCAGTGGTGATAGTTTTACTATCACCCTCGACACCATCGTGGGAGAGGGTGGTACCACCCCAAGAACCTCTTCTCGTTCTACACCTCCAGCACTGCCAGCTCACACCCAGGAAGAAGAGACAGCTACAAGAATACACTTCCACCTCCACCACCACCACCCCTCCACCACCTCCCACAGCATCAACCTTAGTCAAACGACAGATTGAACCCCTCCTCGACTTCAAAACGGAGGCGAATCGTCGTATCGACTCCATACTCGATGGTGAGTCACAGGAAATATTCCTGTTATCCTCCCCCCCGAAAAAACAACGAAAGCTGTAACCACCACCCCAGGAAAGAAGTTGTGGTAGTGGCAACAGCAGCAGCAGCGACGGTAGCTCCGGCGGAAGCAGCAGTGGCGGTAGCAGCAGCGGCAGCAGTAGCCAGCACCAGTAGTAGTAGTAGCAGGGGGTGTGGTTAATCAATATTCTTTAAAAACAAAAAAGGTGATTTGATGAGGGAATCTTCACATGTTGTAGTTCTTTAAGTAGTTTAATAAAATAAAATATAAGTAATGTTGTTTATTTTCCCCTTCTTACAAAAACCCCTCCCCTGTATATTGCCCAATCAGTACATAACGGGACATATCTTACCAGTCTCAATCAAGGAGATATATACAACAACACGACTTCAGCATTTACAAACACCATCCCCACACTATATTTAAACCCTTCCATAAAACATGAAGTGGCTTTAGTCAACATACTCCTACCCAGGCGAATTAATGCCATCATCAAAAATGAGGAGGAGTTTGGCATAGATATCTATGCCACTTTTATACGTGGAACTCTTTCTAAGAGTCCAGAACACTTAATATATACCTTCCAGCCAAAAACCAGCATATTATCAAGAAACATCAAATTCATTACAGACGTGCTTAGTCGGCAAATAACCACCGACATGAAGCTTAGTTTTAGGGATGATTTCAAAATATACTTCTCAGATAAAGAACCAATCCTCACCTATGACCAATCTTTAGAGAGGGTATTACTAGCTTCAACTCTTAACAGTGGAAGTACTGGCTCGTTAAATTCTCTCAGCTTTCAATTTAAACACAGAATGGCTAATGTACTTGGTTTTGACCGAAGTCGCAAATACACCATTTATCGAGCAAAAACAGATGACATTACAACAGCCTCCAAGGTCGTGGTCTCATTCCCCCCAGACAATGACGGAGGTTGTGACTATTTAATCATTTATAGTGACGTCATCGAGCCGGAACGATACGGAGGACAGATTGTAAATATCTTAGATGCAATCAATTATCATGACTCATATTCTAGAGGGGCTCACCCTCTAGTGTACAAAACATTGAACACTAACACGTTGGAGAAAGTAAGTATTAAAATAACAGATCAGTTTGGGCGAATGGCTAGTTTTGAAGATGGGAGATTGGTTACGGCAGTCTTACATATCCGCCATAAAGTATAGCAATATATAATATATATAAAGAAGTGTTTACCCACGACTTAGGTTATTATAGGAAGAGACCTCAGAATGCGTATACCATTCCATCCGCCTTCTCAAAAGGAATTCAGGGAGATATTCGCTCCTCTCCCTTGGAGACACGGGATGAGAGGGGGAGCGATGAATGACATACGCACATTCCAAGCACCTAATCTCAGATCTGGTGGTGGTTTCTTTGGGAACTTGGCTGGTATTGCTCGACGAGCCATACCGTTTTTCATGAAAGCTGTAACACTGAGTGCTATCGATTTTGGGAAAAATGTGCTTGGTGATTTAACCAGTAGTAAACGGGATGTGAAGAGTGCTCTGAGAACTCACGGTATTGATGCTCTTAAGACTGTGGGGAAGAAATTGATAATGGGGGGGGGGGGGGGTTAGAATTAAAAGACCTCTAGGCGAATAAATAAAAATATAAAATGTAAACGAGGTCTCGGGTATGAAAATGATGTGTTTTCGCTAACGTAAGCAGTCATACTTCAACTTTCGGGGGGGGGGGGGGTGGATATCATGGCAGCAACTAGCGGGGCTGGGGTGAAAATACCACTAGAATATTATAGCTCTAGTATTATTGACCAATTTCCTAGAAGTAACAGAATACGTAATGTGGAGAGTTCAATTGCCTCTACGTATCAAATAGACATTCTACCTGTCAATCCTCCCCATTAATCAACGTTTGCGGAATAATTACTTAGAATTCCGCATTCCTGGTACACAGGGTGCCTTCTTAGATCTAGCTAATATTGTTATAGATTTTAAAGTATCTTTAACAAAAGATGACGATACCACAAAATTGGAAGAGGATGACTATTTGGAATTTGTGAATGGGTTGTCAAATACCATGCTTAAAGGTGTTCAGGTGTTTTTAGGAGAGCAGGTAGTTGAAACAAATACTAATTTTAATTATTGGTCGTTTATTAAATTAATCACCTCCATGCCTCCATCAAAAATGTCTTCCTTGGGGAGATTTGGAGGCTTTCGTAGGGACTGGAGAGATGACGATGATATAATCACTAACGAATTTACTAATAATTATTTTACTGGAGCAACCACCAGGGATAAAAAAATTATGGTTGATTTAAAAAGTAAAGGTTTGTCGATGTGTTTCCCCCTCCTATTGGATATATCATCCTTAGACCAATACATATTAGATAATATAGATGTGCGACTAAGATTGGAGCTCTCTCCTCATGCTTGGGTCCTAAATACAAGCGTGGACGATGGCTCTATAAATATAAATTTAAAAAAATAATCTAGGGGATCGAGTGTTCTACCTAGGTTGTTATAATGCTGACGAGATAGAACATTTAAATATCTCTTCAAGAAAACCTACTGTCTTCATAACTAATAATAATATAATAATAATAATAATAATCTTTATTTAGGTAAGGTACATACATAAAGAGATTTACAAAGTTTGTTGGCTTTATAGATAGAGCTAGTACATACAATGCCTAAAGCCACTATTACGCAAAGCGTTTCGGGCAGAACATTAATATTTTACCATCATACAGCAGAATAACTATGGGTCATTGGGTAGGTATTTATGTTGATAAAGTTAAACATCAGATGTATTTCTTTTGATAGTTATGCAATGTTGCCGGTTACTTACAACCATCATTTCAAGGAATGTCTTAAAACTAACAAAATAAGAAAGGTGTTTGGAATGCGCTACAGACCCCAGAGTGATTTTACTCTTGCTTGCGGGTTATATTGCGCCATGTTTGTACATAGGATAAGTCATGTGGGCTTGCCTTCAACAGTACATTACTTACATAATGTATTTTCCAGCGTTACTTTAAAATTAAACGATAAACGAGCCCTTGCTTATGCGAGACGATATTTTCCTATGAAACATCATTGTGTTAGGACATTTTGTAGAGGTATAGGAGTTGGTTCTTATAGGTGGTGTAGAGAATATTTTTGTTAGCTAGGCAGCCTACCTAACAAAGGAGCGTAGCTTCCTATAAAAACCCCTCTCCCCCACACAACCCCCCTCAGAAGACTGTCATCCCCCTACGAAATGGAAGGTGTCTCTCAAAAAACACCCGCAGGGAAGATTGAAGTCCTTGAAGGACCTGGTTAGTATTACTCTCACTTTCTGGTAATAGATTTATTTTATTTTTATTTCCCTCAATAAAAAAAGTTTGTATATCCTCTATTTCACCTCTTTATTTTTCTTCAGTACAGTTCTTGGTACCCGTCCACATTTGTAGAGTAGTAATTCTACGTGGGGGGTCTGCCCCAAACAAGATGCTGTTACGTAGTCTAATTGGCGAGGCCTGCTGTAGAGGACACAAGGCCGATCCTGCAGGGGGAGAGGTATTTACTACTTGTTCTTAGAGAAAAATAGAATATTTTTCTAATAAAATAAATAATCCTATAAAAAACCTTTAATCACTATAAATTATTTCCCCGATCTCTTTCCAGCACCTCCACATTCAGATGAGCTCGGCCCGACGCCATTCGCCAGCTGCCGAACCGGGTCACTCAGTGATGTCACGACGGACACTGATTGGTCAGCCGCATCACATGACCTAGGCCAGCCAATCCCCAGCCGGCTGGTGTCGCCCGCAAAATAGCGGATTTGTAGGCAGGTGTCGCCATTTTGTATATGCCAGGGCACGACCCCCCCACCTCCCCTACAAACTTATAAATACAAATTTTTCCCTAATTAGGTGACCAATCCGGTACCTCATATAACAAAAGACTCCTCAGAAGACTCCCAAAAGGCACCTCAGGGTATCAGCAGGGTAAGCTGATATCATTCTTAACACTGGCATTGGGGAGAAATAGGAGGCGGCTCCATAACAATAGATATATATTGATTGATAGATTGAGAGGTAGATGGATAGATGGATGGATATAGGGAAAAGCGGATAGATATAAGAATAGATATATAGACAGAAGAGCAGATGTATGGACAAATAGATTGATGTACAGGTGGACAGAAAGATAGATGGATATATGGATTGCTAGATAAGGAGATGAAAGGATAGATGAATAAATAAATACTTAAATGGATGCATTAATTGTTGAGGGAATAGATTGATGTATAGATGCATGATAGATGGATGGATTGAAATGTAGATTCATGGATAAATAAATTGAGAAGTGTGGATGGAGAGATAAAGAGAGATATATGTGGATGGACAGATATATGTACAGATCGGAGACAGACAAACAGATTCTGGCAATGCTGGGGTGCCTCTCCAGTACAATATACAGCACAAAGGCTGTCTAAATTCCCCAGCCTAAGAAACAATAAATGTTCATTATTTATATTGAATTTTTTTATAAGAAATATAAACTCAAAATAAGAATTTTATTATAACGCAGCACATTACATGTGTTATGCTACAAAATCCAAAGTGTAAGAGAGAATATCAGTGTGTTTGTCTGGTTGTTTGTCTGTTCTACGTTGAAGGCCACACGGTTTGATCTAGCCTCATCCAAAATTGGCAGAGGAAATGGTCTGGTGTACAGAATGAGCCTTGGATGGTTGGGGTCCCTAGAATTAAAGAGGTAACAGCATGTGAGGGTCACATTCAGACCCCTACGAAGATTTTTGGCAGTGCACGCCATCTGCACAGCTAAATAATTTTAAAACAAACGTTCAGAGCAATCTTTTTTCTTACAGTAATATGCATCATTTTACAATGATCTCTGGAAAATGAACATAAAATGCCCTGCTGTTAATAATTTGGCCGTACTCACATAAAACAGACGATACTTTTACAGCTTTAAAAGCTTCTCAAGCCTCAGCCCTCTATCAGAGTAAGGGGTAACTATTATTTTTGTTGTATGTCACACCCCCTCCTAAGCGTTTCTCACAGGAGATTACCCACACATTAGACAATTATATTTTTTTATAGGAGAAAGAGAGACAGTGACCGAGAAATACAAAGACAGAGACTCGCAGTCAGTAAGTCAGAGATGGAGCGACAGACAGAGGGAAGAATTAGAGGCTGATAGACAGAGAAAGTGAGAGGAAGAAACAGAAAGACATACAAAGAGATATGCATAGAGCAGATAGATATATGCAAAAAGATATATATATATATATATATATATATATATATATATATATAATATATATATATATATATATATATATATATATATATATAATGTCGTACCTAGTAGCCAGAACTCACTTTTTGGCCTACTATGCAAGGCCCGATTTGCCTAATAAGCCAAGTTTTCATCAATTAATTGTTTTTCGACTACCTAACCTAACCTAACTTTTTCGGCTACCTAACCTAACCTATAAAGATAGGTTAGGTTAGGTAGGGTTGGTTAGGTTCGGTCATATATCTACGTTAATTTTAACTCCAATAAAAAAAAATTGACCTCATACATAATGAAATGGGTAGCTTTATCATTTCATAAGAAAAAAAATAGAGAAAATATATTAATTCAGGAAAACGTGGCTTATTAGGCAAATCGGCCCTTGCATAGTAGGCATAGAAGTGCGTTCTGGCTACTAGGTACGACATATATATATATATATATATATATATATATATATATATATATATATATATATATATATATATATATATATATATATATATATATATATATATATATATATATATATATTGTGACGGTAACGCGTTGGTGTTCGGCTGTTTAAGGCTAGGGGTATGGCCTCGTCACATAGTTATAAAAAAAAATAGAAAAAACTGGAACTTCGTCTGTGGTAAGGTAAGGAGAAGACACACAAAACACAAGTAAACTTTAACAATGAAATTTTAATTACGTTAAATAAATCAAAACATGAAAAAATGGACAAACAAATTTGTATAATAAAATCAATCAATCAAAATAATAAGAATAATTAAATGACACAATGAAAAGTTACGTTAAGATAAAATAACAAGAAGTGCAACACAAAATAAAGGGAAGGTGCTGGAATATTGGCTTAAAGCTACCACCTCTCTCAGTACACGCTAACGTCTAGCCGGGAGGAGTGGTAACCACGAAAGCACAGAATATTCTGAGGTCTGAGGTCGTGGCGACCCCAGACATCAAGTAGTATGGGGGGGGGCGAGTGCAGTTGCAGCCAGACCGGCGACCAATCAGCGGAGCCGGTAGTCGATCAACAGGTAGTTTGGCGGTTTGAGTCTGAACAGGTGTCTCTGGCTGCAACGTTTTGCGCTCTGGCAAACCTTGCTGGTGTTGTTGTCGTTGTTGGACATTTCTTCCATAGTAGTATTATATAATTTCAACGACGTAATTATGGAGGGAAGAGCAGGCTCAATCTCTTGAAGGAGATTATCGTCACAATATACATATATATATGTCGTACCTAGTAGCCAGAACGCACTTCTCAGCCTACTATGCAAGGCCCGATTTGCCTAATAAGCCAAGTTTCATGAATTAATTGTTTTTCGACTACCTAACCTAACTTTTTCGGCTACCTTACCTAACCTATCCTATAAAGATAGGTTAGGTTAGATTAGGTAGGGTTGGTTAGGTACGGTCATATATCTACGTTGATTTTAACTGCAATAAAAAAAAATGACTTCATACATAATGAAATGGGTAGCTTTATCATTTCATCAGAAAAAAAAATTAGAGAAAATATATTAATTCAGTAAAACTTGGCTTATTAGGCAAATCGGGCCTTGCATAGTAGGCTGAGAAGTGCATTCTGGCTACTAGGTACGACATATATATATAAATATATATACATAGATATATATATATATATAATATATATATATATATATATATATATATATATATATTATATATATATATATATATATATATATATATATATATATATATATATATATATATATATATAAGGCACAACTCTCCTAAACACGAGAGTGAAGTATACAACTTTAGAACACTTTCCCACCAGGAGACTCGAACCCTAGCCAGCACAGAAGCCTTCCAGCAACTGGCATAACAGGTACGCCTTAACCCACTCCACTACCTGCTCAGACCCCTAAAAGAGATGGTAATTTCGGAGTATTTATACACTCCAAAGATATACCACCTCCCAAGAGCACTAGAGCAAGTGAGGGGTCATTTTTACGTTTTTTCATCCAGTCCCTGTTAATATGGGATATATATATATATATATATATATATATATATATATATATATATATATATATATATATATATATATATATATATATATAATGTATATGTATATGTATATGTATATGTATATATATATATATATATATATATATATAATATATATATATATATATATATATATATATATATAATGTATATGTATATGTATATGTATATGTATATGTATATGTATATATATATATATATATATATATATATATATATATATATATATATATATATATATATATATATATATATATATATATATATGTCGTACCTAGTAGCCAGAACGCACTTCTCAGCCTACTATGCAAGGCCCGATTTGCCTAATAAGCCAAGTTTTTCATGAATTAATATATTTTTTCAAATTTTTTTCTTATGAAATGATAAAGCTACCCATTTCATTATGTATGAGGTCAATTTTTTTTTACTGGAGTTAAAATTAACGTAGATATATGACCGAACCTAACCAACCCTACCCTAACCTAACCTAACCTATATTTATAGGGTTAGGTTTGGTTAGGTAGCCGAAAAAGTTAGGTTAGGTTAGGTTAGGTAGGTTAGGTAGTCGAAAAACAATTAATTCATGAAAATTTTGGCTTATTAGGCAAATCAGGTCCTTGCATAGTAGGCTGAGAAGTGCGTTCTGGCTACTAGGTACAACATATATATATATATATATATATATATATATATATATATATATATATGTCGTACCTAGTAGCCAGAACACACTTCTCAGCCTACTATGCAAGGCCCGATTTGCCTAATAAGCCAAGTTTTCATAAATTAATTGTTTTTCGGCAACCTAACCTACCTAACCTATCCTAACCTAACCTAACTTTTTCGGCTACCTGACCTGACCTAACCTATAAAGATACGTTAGGTTAGGTTAGGTAGGGTTGGTTAGGTTCGGTCATATATCTACGTTAATTTTAACTCCAATTAAATAAAATTGACCTCATACATAATGAAATGGGTAGCTTTATCATTTCATAAGAAAAAAATTAGAGAAAATATATTAATTCATGAAAACTTGGCTTATTAGGCAAATTGGGCCTTGCATATTAGGCTGAGAAGTGCGTTCTGGCTACTAGGTACGACATATATATATATATATATATATATATATATATATATATATATATATATATATATATATATATATATATATATATATATATATACAATATATATATATATATATATATATATATATATATATATATATATATATATAAATATATATATATATATATATATATATATATATATATATATATATATATATATATATATATATATATATATATATATATATATATATATATATATATATATATACATATATATGTCGTACCAAGTAGCCAGAACGCACTTCTCAGCCTACTATGCAAGGCCCGATTTGCCTAATAAGCCAAGTTTTCCTGAATTAATATATTTTCTCTAAGTTTTTTCTTATGAAATGATAAAGCTACCCATTTCATTATGTATGAGGTAAATTTTTTTTTATTTGAGTTAAAATTAACGTAGATATGTTACCGAACCTAACCAACCCTACCTAACCTAACCTAACCTATCTTTATAGGTTACGTTCGGTTAGGTAGCCGAAAAAGTTAGGTTAGGTTAGGTTAGGTAGGTTAGGTAGTCGTATAAACATTAATTCATGAAAACTTGGCTTATTAGGCAAATCGGGCCTTGCATAGTAGGCTGAGAAGTGCGTTCTGGCTACTAGGTACGACATATATATATATATATATATATATATATATATATATATATATATATATATATATATATATATATATATATATATATATATATATATATATATATATATATATATATAGGGATAGAGAGACAGATAGAGGTGTATATAGATAGATGAGTATGATAGATTGGTGGATTGATAAATGGACGAATAGATAGATGTTTGGATAGATGGCTAGATAAATAGATAGATGAATGGAAAGATGAGTAGGTAGCTGGATAAATAGATAGATGGATAGGTGATAAAAAGATAGATAGATAGATAAAATTAATGATGTATGGATAGATAGACAAATAACAGAAAGATGAGTAGCTGGATGGATAGATGAATAGAGTAATGCATAGATAGGAGAGATAGATGGGTGGATTGAGGACTGCTATTTGGGTAGAAAAAATAGTAGTTGGATGGATAGATGGATGGATACAAAGATGGACAGGTTGATATATCGAGAGATGTACTAATAAATGAATGGATGGATGAATTGATAAACTAGATGGCTAGATAGACGGATCGTAGATGGATAGATTAATGGACATATGGATGGACCGATTGAAAATAGATGAATAGCTGGATTTATGGATTAATGGATAGATAATTTAATAGAATGTTGGGTAGATAGATGGACAGTTCAACCCGTTCTCGCACTTTCTTACAGTCAATATTGACTTATTAAATACGTGCATATGTGACATACTAAACATACTAGTTTACCTTGAATAGCTTCATAGAAAACACCGACCTTACCTAACCTTCTTAGTATGTTAAGAAGGTTAGAAGAAGTAAGAAGAAGGTTAGGTAAGGTCGGTGTTTTCTATGAAGCTATTCAAGGTAAACTAGTATGTTTAGTATGTCACATATGCACGTATTTAATAAGTCAATATTGACTGTAAGAAAGTGCGAGAACGAGTTGGACAGTTAGATACTTAATTAGATGCACAAATAGATGGATAGATAGATGGATGTACAGATGGAAAAGTAGATGGATTTATAAATGGATAGATTAATGAGTAGATAGTTGGATAAATAGATAGACATATAGATGGTCTGTGTGAAATATTTCCCACTTATAACATAAATAACTACCTAATAAATATTTATAATAATATACAGCTATGCTTTCCTCTGTTAAGCTTATAAGACTAACCACAAATTATTATTACTGTAATTAAGTTATTATGAAGCTAATTCCTCTGTTATTAAACTATGAATTATAATATTATTATTACTGGGCTGATGTGACATATGTGACGTCAGCCAGCTCCACGTGACATATGTGACGTCAGCCAGCTCCACGTGACATGTATGACGTCAGCCAGCTCCACGTGACATATGTGACGTCAGCCAGCTCCACGTGACATGTGTGACGTCAGCCAGCTCCACGTGACAAGTGACGTCAGCCAGCTCCACGTGACATGTGTGACGTCAGCCAGCACCACGTGACATGTGTGACGTCAGCCAGCTCCACGTGACATGTGTGACGTCAGCCAGCTCCACGTGACAAGTGACGTCAGCCAGCTCCACGTGACATGTGTGACGTCAGCCAGCACCACGTGACATGTATGACGTCAGCCAGCACCACGTGACACGTGTGACGTCAGCCAGCACCACGTGACATGTGTGACGTCAGCCAGCTCCACGTGACATGTGTGACGTCAGCCAGCTCCACGTGACATGTGTGACGTCAGCCAGCTCCACGTGACAAGAGACGTCAGCCAGCTCCACGTGACATGTGTGACGTCAGCCAGCACCACGTGACATGTGTGACGTCAGCCTGCTCCACTTTACGTGTGTGACGTCAGCCAGCACCACGTGACATGTGTGACATCAGCCAGCTCCACGTGACATGTGTGACGTCAGCCAGCACCACGTGACATGTGTGACATCAGCCAGCTCCACGTGACATGTGTGACGTCAGCCAGCTCCACTTTACGTGTGTGACGTCAGCCAGCTTCATCTGACATGTGTGACGTCAGCCAGCACCACGTGACATGTGTGACGTCAGCCAGCACCACGTGACATGTGTGACGTCAGCCAGCTCCACGTGATATGTGTGACGTCAGCCAGCACCACGTGACATGTGTGACATCAGCCAGCTCCACGTGACATGTGTGACGTCAGCCAGCTCCACTTTACGTGTGTGACGTCAGCCAGCTTCATCTGACACGTGTGACGTCAGCCAGCACCACGTGACATGTGTGACGTCAGCCAGCACCACGTGACATGTGTGACGTCAGACAGCTCCACGTGACATGTGTGACGTCAGCCAGCACCACGTGACATGTGTGACGTCAGCCAGCTCCACGTGACATGTGTGACGTCAGCCAGCTCCACGTGACATGTGTGACGTCAGCCAGCTCCACGTGACATGTGTGACGTCAGCCAGCTCCACGTGACATGTGTGACGTCAGCCAGCACCACGTGACATGTGTGACATCAGCCACCTCCACGTGACATGTGTGACGTCAGCCAGCTCCACTTTACGTGTGTGACGTCAGCCAGCTCCACGTGACATTTGTGACGTCAGCCAGCTCCACGTGACATGTGTGACGTCAGCCAGCACCACGTGACATGTGTGACGTCAGCCAGCACTACGTGACATGTGTGACGTCAGCCAGCACCACGTGACATGTGTGACGTCAGCCAGCTTCATCTGACATGTGTGACGTCAGCCAGCACAACGTGACATGTGTGACGTCAGCCAGCACCACGTGACATGTGTGACGTCAGCCAGCACCACGTGACATGTGTGACGTCAGCCAGCACCACGTGACATGTGTGACGTCAGCCAGCACAACGTGACATGTGTGACGTCAGCCAGCTCCACGTGACATGTGTGACGTCAGCCAGCACCACGTGACATGTGTGACGTCAGCCAGCACCACGTGACATGTGTGACGTCAGCCAGCACCACGTGACATGTGTGACGGCAGCCAGCACCACGTGACATGTGTGACGTCAGGCAGCTCCTCGTGACATGTGTGACGTCAGCCAGTTCCACGTGACATGTGTGACGTCAGCCAGCTCCACGTGACATGTGTGACGTCAGCCAGCACCACGTGACATGTGTGACGTCAGCCAGCTCCACGTGACATGTGTGACGTCAGCCAGCACCACGTGACATGTGTGACGTCAGCGAGCTCCACGTGACATGTGTGACGTCAGCCAGCTCCACGTGACATGTGTGACGTCAGCCAGCACCACGTGACATGTGTGACGTCAGCCAGCTCCACGTGACATGTGTGACGTCAGCCAGCACCACGTGACATGTGTGACGTCAGCGAGCTCCACGTGACATGTGTGACGTCAGCCAGCTCCACGTGACATGTGTGACGTCAGCCAGCTCCACGTGACAAGTGACGTCAGCCAGCTCCACGTGACATGTGTGACGTCAGCCAGCACCACGTGACACGTATGACGTCAGCCAGCTCCACGTGACATGTGTGACGTCAGCCAGTACCACGTGACATGTGTGACATCAGCCGCCTCCAAGTGACATGTGTGACGTCAGCCTGCTCCAATTTACGTGTGTGACGTCAGCCAGCACCACGTGACATGTGTGACGTTAGCCAGCTCCACGTGACATGTGTGACGTCAGCCAGCACCACGTGACATGTGTGACATCAGCCAGCTCTACGTGACATATGTGACGTCAGCCAGCTCCACTTTACGTGTGTGACGTCAGCCAGCTTCATCTGACATGTGTGACGTCAGCCAGCACCACGTGACATGTGTGACGTCAGCCAGCACCACGTGACATGTGTGACGTCAGCCAGCTCCACGTGATATGTGTGACGTCAGCCAGCACCACGTGACATGTGTGACATCAGCCAGCTCCACGTGACATGTGTGACGTCAGCCAGCTCCACTTTACGTGTGTGACGTCAGCCAGCTTCATCTGACATGTGTGACGTCAGCCAGCACCACGTGACATGTGTGACGTCAGCTAGCAACACGTGACATGTGTGACGTCAGCCAGCTCCACGTGACATGTGTGACGTCTGCCAGCACCACGTGACATGTGTGACGTCAGCCAGCTCCACGTGACATGTGTGACGTCAGCCAGCTTCCACGTGACATGCGTGACGTCAGCCAGCACCACGTGACATGTGTGACGTCAGCCAGCTCCACGTGACATGTGTGACGTCAGCCAGCACCACGTGACATGTGTGACATCAGCCAGCTCCACGTGACATATGTGACGTCAGCCAGCTCCACTTTACGTGTGTGACGTCAGCCAGCTTCATCTGACATGTGTGACGTCAGCCAGCACCACGTGACATGTGTGACGTCAGCCAGCACCACGTGACATGTGTGACGTCAGCCAGCTCCACGTGATATGTGTGACGTCAGCCAGCACCACGTGACATGTGTGACATCAGCCAGCTCCACGTGACATGTGTGACGTCAGCCAGCTCCACTTTACGTGTGAGACGTCAGCCAGCTTCATCTGACATGTGTGACGTCAGCCAGCACCACGTGACATGTGTGACGTCAGCTAGCACCACGTGACATGTGTGACGTCAGCCAGCTCCACGTGACATGTGTGACGTCAGCCAGCACCACGTGACATGTGTGACGTCAGCCAGCATCCACGTGACATGTGTGACGTCAGCCAGCTCCACGTGACATGTGTGACGTCAG
>NW_027189128.1:4254722-4281116 GCF_040958095.1 Procambarus clarkii | reverse complement strand
AGGGTATTAAAAGTATCAACACAAGACAGAACACGAAACAATGGGTATAAATTGGATAAGTTTAGATTTAGGAAAGGCTTGGGTAAATACTTAAATTTTAATAAATTTGGTAACAGGGTTGATGATTTGTGGAACCAATTACCGCGCAACGTGGTGGAGGTGGGGTCCCTGGATTGTTTCAAGCGCGGGTTGGACAAGTATATGAGTGGGATTGGGTGGTTATAGATATGAGCTGCCTCGTATGGGCCAATAGGCCTTCTGCAGTTACCTTTGTTCCTATAAGAACAAAGGTAACTTATGTTCTTATCCTGCTTATGTTCTTATCCTGCTTATAGGAAAAGAGGCACACAATCTAAGGCTGTCAATCACCCTAAATTGGATACAAGTCATACTGGCATAGATGGTAATGAAAAGGCAGACTCACTAGCAAAAACTGTCGCTGCTCTGCCTGTTGGACAGGTTAAAATATCAAACTTTTCACAGATTAAGAAGCAAATCAAGAGGAAAATATTCCCAAATATGAAAATTTGCCTTAGAATTTTGAAGCCTTAGAGCCAAAGTAGCGGAAAGAAGATCGACTGGGATATATACAATGGATATAAATTGGATAAGTTTAGATTTAGGAAAGACTTGGGTAAATACTGGTTCAGTAACAGGGTTGTTGATTTGTGGAACCAATTGCCGCGTAACATTGTGGAGGTGGGGTCCCTCGATTGTTTCAAGCACGGGTTGGACAAGTATATGAGTGGGATTGGGTGGTTATAGAATAGGAGCTGCCTCGTATGGGCCAATAGCCCTTCTGCAGTTACCTTTGTTCTTATGTTCTTATGTTCTTATGGTACGAACAAGCAACTGGGTACTACTCTTTCACGCCTGGCAAAAAATATCCAGAGACATTGCAGTAGCCATATACAGACTCAGACTTGGTTACAAGTGCTGCTGGGAGGTAATAACCCAATAGTTAAAGAGTGTCACATCTGTGGAACAGAAGCAGAGGCGCCACTATTGCACTACTTACTGGAATGTGAAGCTACTGAAGCCCTGACCATCAAACTCAACATTAATCCAACGACAGCAGCTGCATTAGATGCACATTCCACCGCGACTACAATGATTAGAAAAGCCGTTGAAGAATGGGACTCACTAGTGAACTTTCTGCATCTAGAGCCACCAAGATAATGTTATTAAAACAAAACTAAAACAGAAGCGAAAAAGAATCAGGGAAAAATTAGGGCATGGCTATACCAAAGGAAACAGAGTTAGTATAAATGGAATCAAGTCAGAGTGGGAAAATGTTGTAAGTGGAGTGCCTCAAGGCTCTGTCCTGGGACCTCTGTTGTTTATAATATATATAAATGATTTAGATTCAGGTTTGAGTAGCAACATTTGCAAATTTGCCGATGATACGAAAATCGGTAGGGAAATTAATTCGGAGGAGGACTCACTATCACTTCAAGTTGATCTAGATAGGGTTTTGAAATGGTCAAAGGATTGGCAGATGCAGTTTAATGCTGATAAATGTAAAGTTCTGAGGTTAGGTAATGATGATAGAGTTACAAGATACGAGCTAGATGGTGTTGTGATTGCGAAGTCGGATTGCGAAAGGGATCTGGGAGTTATGATTAGTAAGAATTTAAAACAAAAGGATCAATGCATAAATGTTCGTAATAAGGCAAATCGGACACTTGGATTTATTAATCGCAGCGTTAGTAACAAGACACCTGGTGTGGTTCTCAAGCTATATCTTGCTCTAGTTAGGCCCCATTTAGATTATGCAGTTCAGTTTTGGTCGCCATATTATAGAATGGATATAAATTCACTTGAACGTGTCCAGCGTAGGATGACTAAGTTAATTCCCCAAATTAGAAATCTTTCATATGAAGAAAGATTAACAAAGCTTAAGTTGCATTCACTGGAAAGGCGAAGAGTTAGGGGTGACATGATAGAGGTTTACAAGTGGATGAATGGACATAACCGGGGGGATATTAATAGGGTATTAAAAGTATCAACACAGGACAGAACACGAAACAATGGATATAAATTGGATAAGTTTAGATTTAGGAAAGACTTGGGTAAATACTGGTTCAGTAACAGGGTTGTTGATTTGTGGAACCAATTGCCGCGTAACATTGTGGAGGTGGGGTCCCTCGATTGTTTCAAGCACGGGTTGGACAAGTATATGAGTGGGATTGGGTGGTTATAGAATAGGAGCTGCCTCGCATGGGCCAATAGGCCTTCTGCAGTTACCTTTGTTCTTATGTTCTTAAAAGGAGGAAACCCCACCTACATTTAAAACCATGACCCAAATATCACAGTAACAAGGTTATCATGAATTACCGAACTCAATTACGGGCTCACCATAGCCCGTGCTACACGGACATTTCGTTCTGAGTAGCTAAATCTCCAACAACAACAGCGTAAAGTTTGTGTTGTATTTCTGCTACTCTCCACCTTGGTGTTAACTCGAGACCTGTTTCTGCCCTTCTCCATGGCGACACACTCTCCTACTGCCTCCATCTACTGCTATCATTACCAGTTAGTCAATATCTAAGTCAATACCTCAATATTTAACAGTTTTCTCAAAATCTCTAACATTATACGATTGTCAAGTACTAAGTAACGGCATCAAATTGTACAGTTACAGAGACTAATTCCAGAATAAAAACGATCTATCAATAAATGATGTATAATATATTATTGCTTCCCTTAACAAGTATTTAAATGATGGGAAAATAAATTATAAACTGGGTTTATGTTCATGTTTTATTGGAGTAAACTGTGTAGACTACAAGCAGTGAGTTATGAGTAACTTCCAGGACAACTTAATGTGGAAAACAACAGTTTGAAACACTTGATAGACAGGACACTAGAGCCTCTTCCATCTGGTCGAGGCAGTGTGACGTACTAGAGCCAAGGCTTGCCTGACTATGCCCCTGGTCGCTTGGTGGGACTGGTCGCTGCCAGGATGTACCTCTACCAAGGTCATGTCTCTCAAAGGTATTGGTGTCTTGTTTTTCATAGTATCAGAAGCCTCACTAATGTCCTCTGAAGGCTGGCCAAGGAATATAGGGACTTCGTGGAACAGAGAGAGTTCCTGAACTAGAGATTCCCTCCAAAGTGGTCACTTTCTGGGCTGTTGACTGCAGGCAGCGAGAGGCTGTTGACATGACCTCTGAAGTGTTTTTTTTTTTTTATTTTTTTTTATTTTTTTTTTTTTTATTTTTTTTTTTTTTATTTATTTTTTTTTTTATTATTTTCTACCACAGACGTGGCCACACATTTACAATGCTAACCAACATGAAGTGTTGACAGGAGCCTTAACCTGGAAGGTGGTAAATGTTGGTTGTGGCCTCGGCACATCCTGAGAGCTGCTGGCGACTCTCAGGGCGTCGTATTATACATTCTGTGTCTGGCCAAGGGGCCAAGCAGACTCTTGAGAGGCGCATTTGAGCCCATCAAAGTTGGTTATCTTATTCTGGAAGCTGTAGTAGGAATTAGGCTGTTGCCCACATGACTTTGATGAAGCTTTTACCTGAAAACAAAGAACATGAACATTAACATTGTAGTTCTAAACAAGATATTAAAATAGTTAACAACAGGACTATTTATACCCAGCAAATCAAACAATGCGGCTCTCACATTGTGGCCGGGTAATTTGTTGATGTTGCAAAAACCTCACCTTGTTAATGAAGCAACACAGCAAGTGCATGAGTATTACAAACAGGAAAAGTCCTCCCACGACTGAGAGCTGAATGATCATCTCCTTAGTGTACATGGCGGCCATCGTGGCTGTCTGCAGGGAAACAGGGAATGGTCGCTGGAGGAGTCAGTGACTGAGAGAGACGGACTGTGTCAGCGTTGATGTGAACACTGCTAACACAGCTCTCTTGGTCATATAGTCCTTAATGGCCCGCCTCACTCCCCCTCCACAAACCACCAGCTGAGGCCTACCCGTAGAATAAAGGTAAATGCAGAAGGTACATTGACCCCTGCAACGCTGCCAGAATCTATTTCACCTCAAATACAGTCACAATACCCGTAAAATATTGTCTAGTTTACCCATAAAAATTTAACAAACCTGCAGAAGGCTTATTGACCCTCTATTTACGATCTCCTCCTCTCTCTCTCACACACACAATTGCCTACTGCTTCACCAATAAGTGGTTTAATAGGGTATTAAAAGTATCAACACAAGACAGAACACAAAACAATGGGTATAAATTGGATAAGTTTAGATTTAGGAAAGACCTGGGTATAATTCTTATACCCAGGTCTATAATTCAGGGTTGTTGATTTATGGAACCAATTACCGCGTAACATAATATAGGTAGGATCCCCTGATTGTTTCAAGTGTAGGTTAGACATATATATGAATGAGATTAGTGGGTTATAAATAGGAGCTGCCTCGTATGGGCCAAAAGGCCTTCTGCAGTTACCTTTGTTCTTATGTCCCCACCCACATAGAAGGCATATTGTTAAGTTTCTCTTTCTTACATAGAAAAATATTTATTTAAAATACTACTCATCTCTTCGTCATTATCCGTTACCAGACCTGTCTCAGTTTTTAATGGACCTATCCTTTCCCTAATCTTTGTTCGATATAACTGGAAAAAAACTTTAGGATTTGTCTTTTCTTGGCCTGCTATACGAACTTCATAGTTTCTTTTTTTGCTCTCCTTATCTCTTTTTTTAACATTTCTAATTCGAATTCTTGTTCTAAACTGACTTCACCATTCTGAATCCTTTTGTACCACGCTCTTTTTACCTATAAGGTTCTTCAGATCCTTTGTTATCCACTTTGGATCATTAGTATTCGATCTATTCAATTTATATGGTATACCACGTTCCTGGGCTTTGCTTAGAATATTTTTAAATAGGTTATATTCATCCTTTCCTTAATATTTGTTCTATATAACTGAAATAAAACATTAGGATCAAACAGAGAGTTAGTATAAATGGGGTTATGTCAGGGTGGGAAAATGTTGTAAGTGGAGTGCCTCAGGGCTCTATCCTGGGACCTCTGTTGTTTATAATATATATCAATGATTTAGATTCAGGTTTGAGTAGCAATATCTGCAAATTTGCCGATGATACAAAAATCGGCAGGGAAATTAACATGGAAGAAGACTCACTATCACTTCAAGTTGATATAAATAGGGTTTTGAAATGGTCAAAGGATTGGCAGATGCAGTTTAATGCTGATAAATGTAAAGTTCTGAGGCTAGGTAATGATGAGAGTTACAAGATACGAGCTAGATGGTGTTGAGATTGCGAAGTCGAATTGCGAAAGGGATCTGGGAGTTATGATAAGTAAGAATTTAAAACAAAAGAATCAATGTTCGTAATAAGGCGAATAGGACACTGGGATTTATTAATCGAAGCGTTGGTAACAAGACACCTGGTGTGGTTCTCCAGCTATATCTTGCTCTGGTTAGGTTCCATTTAGATTATACAGTTCAGTTTTGGTCGCCGTACTATAGAATGGATATAAATTCACTTGAACGTGTCCAGCGTAGGATGATAAAGTTAATTCCCCAAATTAGAAGTCTTTCATATGAAGAAAGATTAATAAAGCTTAAATTGCATTCACTGGAAAGGCGAAGAGTTAGGGGTGACATGATAGAGGTTTACAAGTGGATGAATGGACATAACAAAGGAGATATTAATAGGGTATTAAAAGTATCAACACAAGACAGAACACGAAACAATGGGTATAAATTGGATAAGTTTAGATTTAGGAAAGACTTGGGTAAATACTTAAATTTTAATAAATTTGGTAACAGGGTTGTTGATTTGTGGAACTAATTACCGCGTAACGTGGTGGAGGTGGGGTCCCTCGATTGTTTCAAGCGCGGGTTGGACAAGTATATGAGTGGGATTGGGTAGTTATAGATAGGAGCTGCTGATAGGAGCGGCCAATAGGCCTTCTGCAGTTACCTTTGTTCCTATAAGAACATAAGAACAAAGGTAACTATCTTATGTTCTTATCCTGCATATAGGAAAAGAGGCACACAATCTAGGGCTGTCAATCACCCTAAATTGGATACAAGTCATACTGGCATAGATGGTAATGAAAAGGCAGACTCACTAGCAAAAACTGTCGCTGCTCTGCCTGTTGGACAGGTTAAAATATCAAACTTTTCACAGATTAAAAAGCAAATCAAGAGGAAAATATTCCCAAATATGAAAATTTGCCTTAGAATTTTGAAGCCTTAGAGCCAAAGTAGCGGAAGGAAGATCGACTGGGATATGGTACGAACAAGCAACTGGGTACTACTCTTTCACGCCTGGCAAAAAATATCCAGAGACATTGCAGTAGCCATATACAGACTCAGACTTGGTTACAAGTGCTGCTGGGAGGTAATAACCCAATAGTTAAAGAGTGTCACATCTGTGGAACAGAAGCAGAGGCGCCACTATTGCACTACTTACTGGAATGTGAAGCTACTGAAGCCCTGACCATCAAACTCAACATTAATCCAACGACAGCAGCTGCATTAGATGCACATTCCACCGCGACTACAATGATTAGAAAAGCCGTTGAAGAATGGGACTCACTAGTGAACTTTCTGCATCTAGAGCCACCAAGATAATGTTATTAAAACAAAACTAAAACAGAAGCGAAAAAGAATCAGGGAAAAAGGAGGAAACCCCACCTACATTTAAAACCATGACCCAAATATCACAGTAACAAGGTTATCATGAATTACCGAACTCAATTACGGGCTCACCATAGCCCGTGCTACACGGACATTTCGTTCTGAGTAGCTAAATCTCCAACAACAACAGCGTAAAGTTTGTGTTGTATTTCTGCTACTCTCCACCTTGGTGTTAACTCGAGACCTGTTTCTGCCCTTCTCCATGGCGACACACTCTCCTACTGCCTCCATCTACTGCTATCATTACCAGTTAGTCAATATCTAAGTCAATACCTCAATATTTAACAGTTTTCTCAAAATCTCTAACATTATACGATTGTCAAGTACTAAGTAACGGCATCAAATTGTACAGTTACAGAGACTAATTCCAGAATAAAAACGATCTATCAATAAATGATGTATAATATATTATTGCTTCCCTTAACAAGTATTTAAATGATGGGAAAATAAATTATAAACTGGGTTTATGTTCATGTTTTATTGGAGTAAACTGTGTAGACTACAAGCAGTGAGTTATGAGTAACTTCCAGGACAACTTAATGTGGAAAACAACAGTTTGAAACACTTGATAGACAGGACACTAGAGCCTCTTCCATCTGGTCGAGGCAGTGTGACGTACTAGAGCCAAGGCTTGCCTGACTATGCCCCTGGTCGCTTGGTGGGACTGGTCGCTGCCAGGATGTACCTCTACCAAGGTCATGTCTCTCAAAGGTATTGGTGTCTTGTTTTTCATAGTATCAGAAGCCTCACTAATGTCCTCTGAAGGCTGGCCAAGGAATATAGGGACTTCGTGGAACAGAGAGAGTTCCTGAACTAGAGATTCCCTCCAAAGTGGTCACTTTCTGGGCTGTTGACTGCAGGCAGCGAGAGGCTGTTGACATGACCTCTGAAGTGTTGACAGGAGCCTTAACCTGGAAGGTGGTAAATGTTGGTTGTGGCCTCGGCACATCCTGAGAGCTGCTGGCGACTCTCAGGGCGTCGTATTATACATTCTGTGTCTGGCCAAGGGGCCAAGCAGACTCTTGAGAGGCGCATTTGAGCCCATCAAAGTTGGTTATCTTATTCTGGAAGCTGTAGTAGGAATTAGGCTGTTGCCCACATGACTTTGATGAAGCTTTTACCTGAAAACAAAGAACATGAACATTAACATTGTAGTTCTAAACAAGATATTAAAATAGTTAACAACAGGACTATTTATACCCAGCAAATCAAACAATGCGGCTCTCACATTGTGGCCGGGTAATTTGTTGATGTTGCAAAAACCTCACCTTGTTAATGAAGCAACACAGCAAGTGCATGAGTATTACAAACAGGAAAAGTCCTCCCACGACTGAGAGCTGAATGATCATCTCCTTAGTGTACATGGCGGCCATCGTGGCTGTCTGCAGGGAAACAGGGAATGGTCGCTGGAGGAGTCAGTGACTGAGAGAGACGGACTGTGTCAGCGTTGATGTGAACACTGCTAACACAGCTCTCTTGGTCATATAGTCCTTAATGGCCCGCCTCACTCCCCCTCCACAAACCACCAGCTGAGGCCTACCCGTAGAATAAAGGTAAATGCAGAAGGTACATTGACCCCTGCAACGCTGCCAGAATCTATTTCACCTCAAATACAGTCACAATACCCGTAAAATATTGTCTAGTTTACCCATAAAAATTTAACAAACCTGCAGAAGGCTTATTGACCCTCTATTTACGATCTCCTCCTCTCTCTCACACACACAATTGCCTACTGCTTCACCAATAAGTGGTTTAATAGGGTATTAAAAGTATCAACACAAGACAGAACACAAAACAATGGGTATAAATTGGATAAGTTTAGATTTAGAAAAGACCTGGGTATAATTCTTATACCCAGGTCTATAATTCAGGGTTGTTGATTTATGGAACCAATTACCGCGTAACATAATATAGGTAGGATCCCCTGATTGTTTCAAGTGTAGGTTAGACATATATATGAATGAGATTAGTGGGTTATAAATAGGAGCTGCCTCGTATGGGCCAAAAGGCCTTCTGCAGTTACCTTTGTTCTTATGTCCCCACCCACATAGAAGGCATATTGTTAAGTTTCTCTTTCTTACATAGAAAAATATTTATTTAAAATACTACTCATCTCTTCGTCATTATCCGTTACCAGACCTGTCTCAGTTTTTAATGGACCTATCCTTTCCCTAATCTTTGTTCGATATAACTGGAAAAAAACTTTAGGATTTGTCTTTTCTTGGCCTGCTATACGAACTTCATAGTTTCTTTTTTTGCTCTCCTTATCTCTTTTTTTAACATTTCTAATTCGAATTCTTGTTCTAAACTGACTTCACCATTCTGAATCCTTTTGTACCACGCTCTTTTTACCTATAAGGTTCTTCAGATCCTTTGTTATCCACTTTGGATCATTAGTATTCGATCTATTCAATTTATATGGTATACCACGTTCCTGGGCTTTGCTTAGAATATTTTTAAATAGGTTATATTCATCCTTTCCTTAATATTTGTTCTATATAACTGAAATAAAACATTAGGATCAAACAGAGAGTTAGTATAAATGGGGTTATGTCAGAGTGGGAAAATGTTGTAAGTGGAGTGCCTCAGGGCTCTATCCTGGGACCTCTGTTGTTTATAATATATATCAATGATTTAGATTCAGGTTTGAGTAGCAATATCTGCAAATTTGCCGATGATACAAAAATCGGCAGGGAAATTAACATGGAAGAAGACTCACTATCACTTCAAGTTGATATAAATAGGGTTTTGAAATGGTCAAAGGATTGGCAGATGCAGTTTAATGCTGATAAATGTAAAGTTCTGAGGCTAGGTAATGATGAGAGTTACAAGATACGAGCTAGATGGTGTTGAGATTGCGAAGTCGAATTGCGAAAGGGATCTGGGAGTTATGATAAGTAAGAATTTAAAACAAAAGAATCAATGTTCGTAATAAGGCGAATAGGACACTGGGATTTATTAATCGAAGCGTTGGTAACAAGACACCTGGTGTGGTTCTCCAGCTATATCTTGCTCTGGTTAGGTTCCATTTAGATTATACAGTTCAGTTTTGGTCGCCGTACTATAGAATGGATATAAATTCACTTGAACGTGTCCAGCGTAGGATGATAAAGTTAATTCCCCAAATTAGAAGTCTTTCATATGAAGAAAGATTAATAAAGCTTAAATTGCATTCACTGGAAAGGCGAAGAGTTAGGGGTGACATGATAGAGGTTTACAAGTGGATGAATGGACATAACAAAGGAGATATTAATAGGGTATTAAAAGTATTTGTTATCTTTTTATTCTAGCATTGTTGAGGCAGTTGATAGTGGTAAGGATTGCGATGTTGTATACCTTGACTTTAGCAAAGCTTTTGATACAGTGCCACATGAAAGACTGATTAAAAAATTGGAGTCTCATGGTATTGGGGGTGCTATATTAAGCTGGATTAGGGCATGGCTATACCAAAGGAAACAGAGAGTTAGTATAAATGGAATCAAGTCAGAGTGGGAAAATGTTGTAAGTGGAGTGCCTCAAGGCTCTGTCCTGGGAACTCTGTTGTTTATAATATATATATATGATTTAGATTCAGGTTTGAGTAGCAACATTTGCAAATTTGCCGATGATACGAAAATCGGTAGGGAAATTAATTCGGAGGAGGACTCACTATCACTTCAAGTTGATCTAGATAGGGTTTTGAAATGGTCAAAGGATTGGCAGATGCAGTTTAATGCTGATAAATGTAAAGTTCTGAGGTTAGGTAATGATGATAGAGTTACAAGATACGAGCTAGATGGTGTTGTGATTGCGAAGTCGGATTGCGAAAGGGATCTGGGAGTTAGGATTAGTAAGAATTTAAAACAAAAGGATCAATGCATAAATGTTCGTAATAAGGCAAATCGGACACTTGGATTTATTAATCGCAGCGTTAGTAACAAGACACCTGGTGTGGTTCTCAAGCTATATCTTGCTCTAGTTAGGCCCCATTTAGATTATGCAGTTCAGTTTTGGTCGCCATATTATAGAATGGATATAAATTCACTTGAACGTGTCCAGCGTAGGATGACTAAGTTAATTCCCCAAATTAGAAATCTTTCATATGAAGAAAGATTAACAAAGCTTAAGTTGCATTCACTGGAAAGGCGAAGAGTTAGGGGTGACATGATAGAGGTTTACAAGTGGATGAATGGACATAACCGGGGGGATATTAATAGGGTATTAAAAGTATCAACACAGGACAGAACACGAAACAATGGATATAAATTGGATAAGTTTAGATTTAGGAAAGACTTGGGTAAATACTGGTTCAGTAACAGGGTTGTTGATTTGTGGAACCAATTGCCGCGTAACATTGTGGAGGTGGGGTCCCTCGATTGTTTCAAGCACGGGTTGGACAAGTATATGAGTGGGATTGGGTGGTTATAGAATAGGAGCTGCCTCGTATGGGCCAATAGGCCTTCTGCAGTTACCTTTGTTCTTATGTATCAACACAAGACAGAACACGAAACAATGGGTATAAATTGGATAAGTTTAGATTTAGGAAAGACTTGGGTAAATACTTAAATTTTAATAAATTTGGTAACAGGGTTGTTGATTTGTGGAACTAATTACCGCGTAACGTGGTGGAGGTGGGGTCCCTCGATTGTTTCAAGCGCGGGTTGGACAAGTATATGAGTGGGATTGGGTAGTTATAGATAGGAGCTGCTGATAGGAGCGGCCAATAGGCCTTCTGCAGTTACCTTTGTTCCTATAAGAACATAAGAACAAAGGTAACTATCTTATGTTCTTATCCTGCATATAGGAAAAGAGGCACACAATCTAGGGCTGTCAATCACCCTAAATTGGATACAAGTCATACTGGCATAGATGGTAATGAAAAGGCAGACTCACTAGCAAAAACTGTCGCTGCTCTGCCTGTTGGACAGGTTAAAATATCAAACTTTTCACAGATTAAGAAGCAAATCAAGAGGAAAATATTCCCAAATATGAAAATTTGCCTTAGAATTTTGAAGCCTTAGAGCCAAAGTAGCGGAAGGAAGATCGACTGGGATATGGTACGAACAAGCAACTGGGTACTACTCTTTCACGCCTGGCAAAAAATATCCAGAGACATTGCAGTAGCCATATACAGACTCAGACTTGGTTACAAGTGCTGCTGGGAGGTAATAACCCAATAGTTAAAGAGTGTCACATCTGTGGAACAGAAGCAGAGGCGCCACTATTGCACTACTTACTGGAATGTGAAGCTACTGAAGCCCTGACCATCAAACTCAACATTAATCCAACGACAGCAGCTGCATTAGATGCACATTCCACCGCGACTACAATGATTAGAAAAGCCGTTGAAGAATGGGACTCACTAGTGAACTTTCTGCATCTAGAGCCACCAAGATAATGTTATTAAAACAAAACTAAAACAGAAGCGAAAAAGAATCAGGGAAAAAGGAGGAAACCCCACCTACATTTAAAACCATGACCCAAATATCACAGTAACAAGGTTATCATGAATTACCGAACTCAATTACGGGCTCACCATAGCCCGTGCTACACGGACATTTCGTTCTGAGTAGCTAAATCTCCAACAACAACAGCGTAAAGTTTGTGTTGTATTTCTGCTACTCTCCACCTTGGTGTTAACTCGAGACCTGTTTCTGCCCTTCTCCATGGCGACACACTCTCCTACTGCCTCCATCTACTGCTATCATTACCAGTTAGTCAATATCTAAGTCAATACCTCAATATTTAACAGTTTTCTCAAAATCTCTAACATTATACGATTGTCAAGTACTAAGTAACGGCATCAAATTGTACAGTTACAGAGACTAATTCCAGAATAAAAACGATCTATCAATAAATGATGTATAATATATTATTGCTTCCCTTAACAAGTATTTAAATGATGGGAAAATAAATTATAAACTGGGTTTATGTTCATGTTTTATTGGAGTAAACTGTGTAGACTACAAGCAGTGAGTTATGAGTAACTTCCAGGACAACTTAATGTGGAAAACAACAGTTTGAAACACTTGATAGACAGGACACTAGAGCCTCTTCCATCTGGTCGAGGCAGTGTGACGTACTAGAGCCAAGGCTTGCCTGACTATGCCCCTGGTCGCTTGGTGGGACTGGTCGCTGCCAGGATGTACCTCTACCAAGGTCATGTCTCTCAAAGGTATTGGTGTCTTGTTTTTCATAGTATCAGAAGCCTCACTAATGTCCTCTGAAGGCTGGCCAAGGAATATAGGGACTTCGTGGAACAGAGAGAGTTCCTGAACTAGAGATTCCCTCCAAAGTGGTCACTTTCTGGGCTGTTGACTGCAGGCAGCGAGAGGCTGTTGACATGACCTCTGAAGTGTTGACAGGAGCCTTAACCTGGAAGGTGGTAAATGTTGGTTGTGGCCTCGGCACATCCTGAGAGCTGCTGGCGACTCTCAGGGCGTCGTATTATACATTCTGTGTCTGGCCAAGGGGCCAAGCAGACTCTTGAGAGGCGCATTTGAGCCCATCAAAGTTGGTTATCTTATTCTGGAAGCTGTAGTAGGAATTAGGCTGTTGCCCACATGACTTTGATGAAGCTTTTACCTGAAAACAAAGAACATGAACATTAACATTGTAGTTCTAAACAAGATATTAAAATAGTTAACAACAGGACTATTTATACCCAGCAAATCAAACAATGCGGCTCTCACATTGTGGCCGGGTAATTTGTTGATGTTGCAAAAACCTCACCTTGTTAATGAAGCAACACAGCAAGTGCATGAGTATTACAAACAGGAAAAGTCCTCCCACGACTAAGAGCTGAATGATCATCTCCTTAGTGTACATGGCGGCCATCGTGGCTGTCTGCAGGGAAACAGGGAATGGTCGCTGGAGGAGTCAGTGACTGAGAGAGACGGACTGTGTCAGCGTTGATGTGAACACTGCTAACACAGCTCTCTTGGTCATATAGTCCTTAATGGCCCGCCTCACTCCCCCTCCACAAACCACCAGCTGAGGCCTACCCGTAGAATAAAGGTAAATGCAGAAGGTACATTGACCCCTGCAACGCTGCCAGAATCTATTTCACCTCAAATACAGTCACAATACCCGTAAAATATTGTCTAGTTTACCCATAAAAATTTAACAAACCTGCAGAAGGCTTATTGACCCTCTATTTACGATCTCCTCCTCTCTCTCTCACACACACAATTGCCTACTGCTTCACCAATAAGTGGTTTAATAGGGTATTAAAAGTATCAACACAAGACAGAACACAAAACAATGGGTATAAATTGGATAAGTTTAGATTTAGGAAAGACCTGGGTATAATTCTTATACCCAGGTCTATAATTCAGGGTTGTTGATTTATGGAACCAATTACCGCGTAACATAATATAGGTAGGATCCCCTGATTGTTTCAAGTGTAGGTTAGACATATATATGAATGAGATTAGTGGGTTATAAATAGGAGCTGCCTCGTATGGGCCAAAAGGCCTTCTGCAGTTACCTTTGTTCTTATGTCCCCACCCACATAGAAGGCATATTGTTAAGTTTCTCTTTCTTACATAGAAAAATATTTATTTAAAATACTACTCATCTCTTCGTCATTATCCGTTACCAGACCTGTCTCAGTTTTTAATGGACCTATCCTTTCCCTAATCTTTGTTCGATATAACTGGAAAAAAACTTTAGGATTTGTCTTTTCTTGGCCTGCTATACGAACTTCATAGTTTCTTTTTTTGCTCTCCTTATCTCTTTTTTTAACATTTCTAATTCGAATTCTTGTTCTAAACTGACTTCACCATTCTGAATCCTTTTGTACCACGCTCTTTTTACCTATAAGGTTCTTCAGATCCTTTGTTATCCACTTTGGATCATTAGTATTCGATCTATTCAATTTATATGGTATACCACGTTCCTGGGCTTTGCTTAGAATATTTTTAAATAGGTTATATTCATCCTTTCCTTAATATTTGTTCTATATAACTGAAATAAAACATTAGGATCAAACAGAGAGTTAGTATAAATGGGGTTATGTCAGAGTGGGAAAATGTTGTAAGTGGAGTGCCTCAGGGCTCTATCCTGGGACCTCTGTTGTTTATAATATATATCAATGATTTAGATTCAGGTTTGAGTAGCAATATCTGCAAATTTGCCGATGATACAAAAATCGGCAGGGAAATTAACATGGAAGAAGACTCACTATCACTTCAAGTTGATATAAATAGGGTTTTGAAATGGTCAAAGGATTGGCAGATGCAGTTTAATGCTGATAAATGTAAAGTTCTGAGGCTAGGTAATGATGAGAGTTACAAGATACGAGCTAGATGGTGTTGAGATTGCGAAGTCGAATTGCGAAAGGGATCTGGGAGTTATGATAAGTAAGAATTTAAAACAAAAGAATCAATGTTCGTAATAAGGCGAATAGGACACTGGGATTTATTAATCGAAGCGTTGGTAACAAGACACCTGGTGTGGTTCTCCAGCTATATCTTGCTCTGGTTAGGTTCCATTTAGATTATACAGTTCAGTTTTGGTCGCCGTACTATAGAATGGATATAAATTCACTTGAACGTGTCCAGCGTAGGATGATAAAGTTAATTCCCCAAATTAGAAGTCTTTCATATGAAGAAAGATTAATAAAGCTTAAATTGCATTCACTGGAAAGGCGAAGAGTTAGGGGTGACATGATAGAGGTTTACAAGTGGATGAATGGACATAACAAAGGAGATATTAATAGGGTATTAAAAGTATCAACACAAGACAGAACACGAAACAATGGGTATAAATTTGATAAGTTTAGATTTAGGAAAGACTTGGGTAAATACTTAAATTTTAATAAATTTGGTAACAGGGTTGTTGATTTGTGGAACTAATTACCGCGTAACGTGGTGGAGGTGGGGTCCCTCGATTGTTTCAAGCGCGGGTTGGACAAGTATATGAGTGGGATTGGGTAGTTGTAGATAGGAGCTGCTGATAGGAGCGGCCAATAGGCCTTCTGCAGTTACCTTTGTTCCTATAAGAACATAAGAACAAAGGTAACTATCTTATGTTCTTATCCTGCATATAGGAAAAGAGGCACACAATCTAGGGCTGTCAATCACCCTAAATTGGATACAAGTCATACTGGCATAGATGGTAATGAAAAGGCAGACTCACTAGCAAAAACTGTCGCTGCTCTGCCTGTTGGACAGGTTAAAATATCAAACTTTTCACAGATTAAGAAGCAAATCAAGAGGAAAATATTCCCAAATATGAAAATTTGCCTTAGAATTTTGAAGCCTTAGAGCCAAAGTAGCGGAAGGAAGATCGACTGGGATATGGTACGAACAAGCAACTGGGTACTACTCTTTCACGCCTGGCAAAAAATATCCAGAGACATTGCAGTAGCCATATACAGACTCAGACTTGGTTACAAGTGCTGCTGGGAGGTAATAACCCAATAGTTAAAGAGTGTCACATCTGTGGAACAGAAGCAGAGGCGCCACTATTGCACTACTTACTGGAATGTGAAGCTACTGAAGCCCTGACCATCAAACTCAACATTAATCCAACGACAGCAGCTGCATTAGATGCACATTCCACCGCGACTACAATGATTAGAAAAGCCGTTGAAGAATGGGACTCACTAGTGAACTTTCTGCATCTAGAGCCACCAAGATAATGTTATTAAAACAAAACTAAAACAGAAGCGAAAAAGAATCAGGGAAAAAGGAGGAAACCCCACCTACATTTAAAACCATGACCCAAATATCACAGTAACAAGGTTATCATGAATTACCGAACTCAATTACGGGCTCACCATAGCCCGTGCTACACGGACATTTCGTTCTGAGTAGCTAAATCTCCAACAACAACAGCGTAAAGTTTGTGTTGTATTTCTGCTACTCTCCACCTTGGTGTTAACTCGAGACCTGTTTCTGCCCTTCTCCATGGCGACACACTCTCCTACTGCCTCCATCTACTGCTATCATTACCAGTTAGTCAATATCTAAGTCAATACCTCAATATTTAACAGTTTTCTCAAAATCTCTAACATTATACGATTGTCAAGTAACGGCATCAAATTGTACAGTTACAGAGACTAATTCCAGAATAAAAACGATCTATCAATAAATGATGTATAATATATTATTGCTTCCCTTAACAAGTATTTAAATGATGGGAAAATAAATTATAAACTGGGTTTATGTTCATGTTTTATTGGAGTAAACTGTGTAGACTACAAGCAGTGAGTTATGAGTAACTTCCAGGACAACTTAATGTGGAAAACAACAGTTTGAAACACTTGATAGACAGGACACTAGAGCCTCTTCCATCTGGTCGAGGCAGTGTGACGTACTAGAGCCAAGGCTTGCCTGACTATGCCCCTGGTCGCTTGGTGGGACTGGTCGCTGCCAGGATGTACCTCTACCAAGGTCATGTCTCTCAAAGGTATTGGTGTCTTGTTTTTCATAGTATCAGAAGCCTCACTAATGTCCTCTGAAGGCTGGCCAAGGAATATAGGGACTTCGTGGAACAGAGAGAGTTCCTGAACTAGAGATTCCCTCCAAAGTGGTCACTTTCTGGGCTGTTGACTGCAGGCAGCGAGAGGCTGTTGACATGACCTCTGAAGTGTTGACAGGAGCCTTAACCTGGAAGGTGGTAAATGTTGGTTGTGGCCTCGGCACATCCTGAGAGCTGCTGGCGACTCTCAGGGCGTCGTATTATACATTCTGTGTCTGGCCAAGGGGCCAAGCAGACTCTTGAGAGGCGCATTTGAGCCCATCAAAGTTGGTTATCTTATTCTGGAAGCTGTAGTAGGAATTAGGCTGTTGCCCACATGACTTTGATGAAGCTTTTACCTGAAAACAAAGAACATGAACATTAACATTGTAGTTCTAAACAAGATATTAAAATAGTTAACAACAGGACTATTTATACCCAGCAAATCAAACAATGCGGCTCTCACATTGTGGCCGGGTAATTTGTTGATGTTGCAAAAACCTCACCTTGTTAATGAAGCAACACAGCAAGTGCATGAGTATTACAAACAGGAAAAGTCCTCCCACGACTGAGAGCTGAATGATCATCTCCTTAGTGTACATGGCGGCCATCGTGGCTGTCTGCAGGGAAACAGGGAATGGTCGCTGGAGGAGTCAGTGACTGAGAGAGACGGACTGTGTCAGCGTTGATGTGAACACTGCTAACACAGCTCTCTTGGTCATATAGTCCTTAATGGCCCGCCTCACTCCCCCTCCACAAACCACCAGCTGAGGCCTACCCGTAGAATAAAGGTAAATGCAGAAGGTACATTGACCCCTGCAACGCTGCCAGAATCTATTTCACCTCAAATACAGTCACAATACCCGTAAAATATTGTCTAGTTTACCCATAAAAATTTAACAAACCTGCAGAAGGCTTATTGACCCTCTATTTACGATCTCCTCCTCTCTCTCTCACACACACAATTGCCTACTGCTTCACCAATAAGTGGTTTAATAGGGTATTAAAAGTATCAACACAAGACAGAACACAAAACAATGGGTATAAATTGGATAAGTTTAGATTTAGGAAAGACCTGGGTATAATTCTTATACCCAGGTCTATAATTCAGGGTTGTTGATTTATGGAACCAATTACCGCGTAACATAATATAGGTAGGATCCCCTGATTGTTTCAAGTGTAGGTTAGACATATATATGAATGAGATTAGTGGGTTATAAATAGGAGCTGCCTCGTATGGGCCAAAAGGCCTTCTGCAGTTACCTTTGTTCTTATGTCCCCACCCACATAGAAGGCATATTGTTAAGTTTCTCTTTCTTACATAGAAAAATATTTATTTAAAATACTACTCATCTCTTCGTCATTATCCGTTACCAGACCTGTCTCAGTTTTTAATGGACCTATCCTTTCCCTAATCTTTGTTCGATATAACTGGAAAAAAACTTTAGGATTTGTCTTTTCTTGGCCTGCTATACGAACTTCATAGTTTCTTTTTTTGCTCTCCTTATCTCTTTTTTTAACATTTCTAATTCGAATTCTTGTTCTAAACTGACTTCACCATTCTGAATCCTTTTGTACCACGCTCTTTTTACCTATAAGGTTCTTCAGATCCTTTGTTATCCACTTTGGATCATTAGTATTCGATCTATTCAATTTATATGGTATACCACGTTCCTGGGCTTTGCTTAGAATATTTTTAAATAGGTTATATTCATCCTTTCCTTAATATTTGTTCTATATAACTGAAATAAAACATTAGGATCAAACAGAGAGTTAGTATAAATGGGGTTATGTCAGAGTGGGAAAATGTTGTAAGTGGAATGCCTCAGGGCTCTATCCTGGGACCTCTGTTGTTTATAATATATATCAATGATTTAGATTCAGGTTTGAGTAGCAATATCTGCAAATTTGCCGATGATACAAAAATCGGCAGGGAAATTAACATGGAAGAAGACTCACTATCACTTCAAGTTGATATAAATAGGGTTTTGAAATGGTCAAAGGATTGGCAGATGCAGTTTAATGCTGATAAATGTAAAGTTCTGAGGCTAGGTAATGATGAGAGTTACAAGATACGAGCTAGATGGTGTTGAGATTGCGAAGTCGAATTGCGAAAGGGATCTGGGAGTTATGATAAGTAAGAATTTAAAACAAAAGAATCAATGTTCGTAATAAGGCGAATAGGACACTGGGATTTATTAATCGAAGCGTTGGTAACAAGACACCTGGTGTGGTTCTCCAGCTATATCTTGCTCTGGTTAGGTTCCATTTAGATTATACAGTTCAGTTTTGGTCGCCGTACTATAGAATGGATATAAATTCACTTGAACGTGTCCAGCGTAGGATGATAAAGTTAATTCCCCAAATTAGAAGTCTTTCATATGAAGAAAGATTAATAAAGCTTAAATTGCATTCACTGGAAAGGCGAAGAGTTAGGGGTGACATGATAGAGGTTTACAAGTGGATGAATGGACATAACAAAGGAGATATTAATAGGGTATTAAAAGTATTTGTTATCTTTTTATTCTAGCATTGTTGAGGCAGTTGATAGTGGTAAGGATTGCGATGTTGTATACCTTGACTTTAGCAAAGCTTTTGATACAGTGCCACATGAAAGACTGATTAAAAAATTGGAGTCTCATGGTATTGGGGGTGCTATATTAAGCTGGATTAGGGCATGGCTATACCAAAGGAAACAGAGAGTTAGTATAAATGGAATCAAGTCAGAGTGGGAAAATGTTGTAAGTGGAGTGCCTCAAGGCTCTGTCCTGGGAACTCTGTTGTTTATAATATATATAAATGATTTAGATTCAGGTTTGAGTAGCAACATTTGCAAATTTGCCGATGATTCGAAAATCGGTAGGGAAATTAATTCGGAGGAGGACTCACTATCACTTCAAGTTGATCTAGATAGGGTTTTGAAATGGTCAAAGGATTGGCAGATGCAGTTTAATGCTGATAAATGTAAAGTTCTGAGGTTAGGTAATGATGATAGAGTTACAAGATACGAGCTAGATGGTGTTGTGATTGCGAAGTCGGATTGCGAAAGGGATCTGGGAGTTAGGATTAGTAAGAATTTAAAACAAAAGGATCAATGCATAAATGTTCGTAATAAGGCAAATCGGACACTTGGATTTATTAATCGCAGCGTTAGTAACAAGACACCTGGTGTGGTTCTCAAGCTATATCTTGCTCTAGTTAGGCCCCATTTAGATTATGCAGTTCAGTTTTGGTCGCCATATTATAGAATGGATATAAATTCACTTGAACGTGTCCAGCGTAGGATGACTAAGTTAATTCCCCAAATTAGAAATCTTTCATATGAAGAAAGATTAACAAAGCTTAAGTTGCATTCACTGGAAAGGCGAAGAGTTAGGGGTGACATGATAGAGGTTTACAAGTGGATGAATGGACATAACCGGGGGGATATTAATAGGGTATTAAAAGTATCAACACAGGACAGAACACGAAACAATGGATATAAATTGGATAAGTTTAGATTTAGGAAAGACTTGGGTAAATACTGGTTCAGTAACAGGGTTGTTGATTTGTGGAACCAATTGCCGCGTAACATTGTGGAGGTGGGGTCCCTCGATTGTTTCAAGCACGGGTTGGACAAGTATATGAGTGGGATTGGGTGGTTATAGAATAGGAGCTGCCTCGTATGGGCCAATAGGCCTTCTGCAGTTACCTTTGTTCTTATGTTCTTATGTATCAACACAAGACAGAACACGAAACAATGGGTATAAATTGGATAAGTTTAGATTTAGGAAAGACTTGGGTAAATACTTAAATTTTAATAAATTTGGTAACAGGGTTGTTGATTTGTGGAACTAATTACCGCGTAACGTGGTGGAGGTGGGGTCCCTCGATTGTTTCAAGCGCGGGTTGGACAAGTATATGAGTGGGATTGGGTAGTTATAGATAGGAGCTGCTGATAGGAGCGGCCAATAGGCCTTCTGCAGTTACCTTTGTTCCTATAAGAACATAAGAACAAAGGTAACTATCTTATGTTCTTATCCTGCATATAGGAAAAGAGGCACACAATCTAGGGCTGTCAATCACCCTAAATTGGATACAAGTCATACTGGCATAGATGGTAATGAAAAGGCAGACTCACTAGCAAAAACTGTCGCTGCTCTGCCTGTTGGACAGGTTAAAATATCAAACTTTTCACAGATTAAGAAGCAAATCAAGAGGAAAATATTCCCAAATATGAAAATTTGCCTTAGAATTTTGAAGCCTTAGAGCCAAAGTAGCGGAAGGAAGATCGACTGGGATATGGTACGAACAAGCAACTGGGTACTACTCTTTCACGCCTGGCAAAAAATATCCAGAGACATTGCAGTAGCCATATACAGACTCAGACTTGGTTACAAGTGCTGCTGGGAGGTAATAACCCAATAGTTAAAGAGTGTCACATCTGTGGAACAGAAGCAGAGGCGCCACTATTGCACTACTTACTGGAATGTGAAGCTACTGAAGCCCTGACCATCAAACTCAACATTAATCCAACGACAGCAGCTGCATTAGATGCACATTCCACCGCGACTACAATGATTAGAAAAGCCGTTGAAGAATGGGACTCACTAGTGAACTTTCTGCATCTAGAGCCACCAAGATAATGTTATTAAAACAAAACTAAAACAGAAGCGAAAAAGAATCAGGGAAAAAGGAGGAAACCCCACCTACATTTAAAACCATGACCCAAATATCACAGTAACAAGGTTATCATGAATTACCGAACTCAATTACGGGCTCACCATAGCCCGTGCTACACGGACATTTCGTTCTGAGTAGCTAAATCTCCAACAACAACAGCGTAAAGTTTGTGTTGTATTTCTGCTACTCTCCACCTTGGTGTTAACTCGAGACCTGTTTCTGCCCTTCTCCATGGCGACACACTCTCCTACTGCCTCCATCTACTGCTATCATTACCAGTTAGTCAATATCTAAGTCAATACCTCAATATTTAACAGTTTTCTCAAAATCTCTAACATTATACGATTGTCAAGTAACGGCATCAAATTGTACAGTTACAGAGACTAATTCCAGAATAAAAACGATCTATCAATAAATGATGTATAATATATTATTGCTTCCCTTAACAAGTATTTAAATGATGGGAAAATAAATTATAAACTGGGTTTATGTTCATGTTTTATTGGAGTAAACTGTGTAGACTACAAGCAGTGAGTTATGAGTAACTTCCAGGACAACTTAATGTGGAAAACAACAGTTTGAAACACTTGATAGACAGGACACTAGAGCCTCTTCCATCTGGTCGAGGCAGTGTGACGTACTAGAGCCAAGGCTTGCCTGACTATGCCCCTGGTCGCTTGGTGGGACTGGTCGCTGCCAGGATGTACCTCTACCAAGGTCATGTCTCTCAAAGGTATTGGTGTCTTGTTTTTCATAGTATCAGAAGCCTCACTAATGTCCTCTGAAGGCTGGCCAAGGAATATAGGGACTTCGTGGAACAGAGAGAGTTCCTGAACTAGAGATTCCCTCCAAAGTGGTCACTTTCTGGGCTGTTGACTGCAGGCAGCGAGAGGCTGTTGACATGACCTCTGAAGTGTTGACAGGAGCCTTAACCTGGAAGGTGGTAAATGTTGGTTGTGGCCTCGGCACATCCTGAGAGCTGCTGGCGACTCTCAGGGCGTCGTATTATACATTCTGTGTCTGGCCAAGGGGCCAAGCAGACTCTTGAGAGGCGCATTTGAGCCCATCAAAGTTGGTTATCTTATTCTGGAAGCTGTAGTAGGAATTAGGCTGTTGCCCACATGACTTTGATGAAGCTTTTACCTGAAAACAAAGAACATGAACATTAACATTGTAGTTCTAAACAAGATATTAAAATAGTTAACAACAGGACTATTTATACCCAGCAAATCAAACAATGCGGCTCTCACATTGTGGCCGGGTAATTTGTTGATGTTGCAAAAACCTCACCTTGTTAATGAAGCAACACAGCAAGTGCATGAGTATTACAAACAGGAAAAGTCCTCCCACGACTAAGAGCTGAATGATCATCTCCTTAGTGTACATGGCGGCCATCGTGGCTGTCTGCAGGGAAACAGGGAATGGTCGCTGGAGGAGTCAGTGACTGAGAGAGACGGACTGTGTCAGCGTTGATGTGAACACTGCTAACACAGCTCTCTTGGTCATATAGTCCTTAATGGCCCGCCTCACTCCCCCTCCACAAACCACCAGCTGAGGCCTACCCGTAGAATAAAGGTAAATGCAGAAGGTACATTGACCCCTGCAACGCTGCCAGAATCTATTTCACCTCAAATACAGTCACAATACCCGTAAAATATTGTCTAGTTTACCCATAAAAATTTAACAAACCTGCAGAAGGCTTATTGACCCTCTATTTACGATCTCCTCCTCTCTCTCTCACACACACAATTGCCTACTGCTTCACCAATAAGTGGTTTAATAGGGTATTAAAAGTATCAACACAAGACAGAACACAAAACAATGGGTATAAATTGGATAAGTTTAGATTTAGGAAAGACCTGGGTATAATTCTTATACCCAGGTCTATAATTCAGGGTTGTTGATTTATGGAACCAATTACCGCGTAACATAATATAGGTAGGATCCCCTGATTGTTTCAAGTGTAGGTTAGACATATATATGAATGAGATTAGTGGGTTATAAATAGGAGCTGCCTCGTATGGGCCAAAAGGCCTTCTGCAGTTACCTTTGTTCTTATGTCCCCACCCACATAGAAGGCATATTGTTAAGTTTCTCTTTCTTACATAGAAAAATATTTATTTAAAATACTACTCATCTCTTCGTCATTATCCGTTACCAGACCTGTCTCAGTTTTTAATGGACCTATCCTTTCCCTAATCTTTGTTCGATATAACTGGAAAAAAACTTTAGGATTTGTCTTTTCTTGGCCTGCTATACGAACTTCATAGTTTCTTTTTTTGCTCTCCTTATCTCTTTTTTTAACATTTCTAATTCGAATTCTTGTTCTAAACTGACTTCACCATTCTGAATCCTTTTGTACCACGCTCTTTTTACCTATAAGGTTCTTCAGATCCTTTGTTATCCACTTTGGATCATTAGTATTCGATCTATTCAATTTATATGGTATACCACGTTCCTGGGCTTTGCTTAGAATATTTTTAAATAGGTTATATTCATCCTTTCCTTAATATTTGTTCTATATAACTGAAATAAAACATTAGGATCAAACAGAGAGTTAGTATAAATGGGGTTATGTCAGAGTGGGAAAATGTTGTAAGTGGAGTGCCTCAGGGCTCTATCCTGGGACCTCTGTTGTTTATAATATATATCAATGATTTAGATTCAGGTTTGAGTAGCAATATCTGCAAATTTGCCGATGATACAAAAATCGGCAGGGAAATTAACATGGAAGAAGACTCACTATCACTTCAAGTTGATATAAATAGGGTTTTGAAATGGTCAAAGGATTGGCAGATGCAGTTTAATGCTGATAAATGTAAAGTTCTGAGGCTAGGTAATGATGAGAGTTACAAGATACGAGCTAGATGGTGTTGAGATTGCGAAGTCGAATTGCGAAAGGGATCTGGGAGTTATGATAAGTAAGAATTTAAAACAAAAGAATCAATGTTCGTAATAAGGCGAATAGGACACTGGGATTTATTAATCGAAGCGTTGGTAACAAGACACCTGGTGTGGTTCTCCAGCTATATCTTGCTCTGGTTAGGTTCCATTTAGATTATACAGTTCAGTTTTGGTCGCCGTACTATAGAATGGATATAAATTCACTTGAACGTGTCCAGCGTAGGATGATAAAGTTAATTCCCCAAATTAGAAGTCTTTCATATGAAGAAAGATTAATAAAGCTTAAATTGCATTCACTGGAAAGGCGAAGAGTTAGGGGTGACATGATAGAGGTTTACAAGTGGATGAATGGACATAACAAAGGAGATATTAATAGGGTATTAAAAGTATTTGTTATCTTTTTATTCTAGCATTGTTGAGGCAGTTGATAGTGGTAAGGATTGCGATGTTGTATACCTTGACTTTAGCAAAGCTTTTGATACAGTGCCACATGAAAGACTGATTAAAAAATTGGAGTCTCATGGTATTGGGGGTGCTATATTAAGCTGGATTAGGGCATGGCTATACCAAAGGAAACAGAGAGTTAGTATAAATGGAATCAAGTCAGAGTGGGAAAATGTTGTAAGTGGAGTGCCTCAAGGCTCTGTCCTGGGAACTCTGTTGTTTATAATATATATAAATGATTTAGATTCAGGTTTGAGTAGCAACATTTGCAAATTTGCCGATGATACGAAAATCGGTAGGGAAATTAATTCGGAGGAGGACTCACTATCACTTCAAGTTGATCTAGATAGGGTTTTGAAATGGTCAAAGGATTGGCAGATGCAGTTTAATGCTGATAAATGTAAAGTTCTGAGGTTAGGTAATGATGATAGAGTTACAAGATACGAGCTAGATGGTGTTGTGATTGCGAAGTCGGATTGCGAAAGGGATCTGGGAGTTATGATTAGTAAGAATTTAAAACAAAAGGATCAATGCATAAATGTTCGTAATAAGGCAAATCGGACACTTGGATTTATTAATCGCAGCGTTAGTAACAAGACACCTGGTGTGGTTCTCAAGCTATATCTTGCTCTAGTTAGGCCCCATTTAGATTATGCAGTTCAGTTTTGGTCGCCATATTATAGAATGGATATAAATTCACTTGAACGTGTCCAGCGTAGGATGACTAAGTTAATTCCCCAAATTAGAAATCTTTCATATGAAGAAAGATTAACAAAGCTTAAGTTGCATTCATTGGAAAGGCGAAGAGTTAGGGGTGACATGATAGAGGTTTACAAGTGGGTGAATGGACATAACAAAGGGGATATTAATAGGGTATTAAAAGTATCAACACAAGACAGAACACGAAACAATGGGTATAAATTGAATAAGTTTAGATTTAGGAAAGACTTGGGTAAATACTGGTTCAGTAACAGGGTTGTTGATTTGTGGAACCAATTGCCGCGTAACATTGTGGAGGTGGGGTCCCTCGATTGTTTCAAGCGCGGGTTGGACAAGTATATGAGTGGGATTGGGTGGTTATAAATAGGAGCTGCCTCGTATGGGCCAACAGGCCTTCTGCAGTTGCCTTTGTTCTTATGTTCTTATGTTCTTAATGTAAAGTTCTGAGGTTAGGTAATGATGATAGAGTTACAAGATACGAGCTAGATGGTGTTGTGATTGCGAAGTCGGATTGCGAAAGGGATCTGGGAGTTAGGATTAGTAAGAATTTAAAACAAAA